>NC_092866.1:59474523-59550056 GCF_032062135.1 Pyxicephalus adspersus | reverse complement strand
CTAGAACTGTCATTTGTCTTTCAATATGTCAGCTCGGTGGGTTTTAATAAGCCAAAAATCTCATTCCATGAGAAGCACTCACAATCCATTGGTAAGCGGCTCTCGCTCAAGGCCCACATCTGCTGGAGAGAGATTGAGCTACAGATGAGTTGACGCTTTTAGAGGTTATCTAACCATCAAGAATCCTTGCGTTGCGTGACTGGTGACACTTTGTTTATACGAAACATTTTAACTAACTTCATATGTATCTGGTCTTGGAGAGTCCGCTTTATTAAAACACACCACCTCAAATCCTGGAGCTGTCACAGACATCCACCAAGAGCAAATAAAGTCGAGTTCCCCCCAACGTGGAGACAGAGCCATCCCCTCCTCGTGAACCCGCAGGATGAAAAGACTTTGAGATACCATCATGTGATCTTTGACCTCACCGAATGTTTTTGTTTCCAAATCATGTCCCTATTTCTAGTCTTTTTTTCTGTTTTTTTTTTTTTTTATTTCCCATTGCCCACCCTTCGCTTTTTGCCTGGAGGTAAGGTGAATCCGTGTTTCAACCACAAATTGAAATTCTCTCTTCTCCACGGTCTTTACGTTCAACTCCTGTCTTCATCCTGCTTTTTCACTTCCTGGTCAGGGTTGTGTTGTCATAGCTGTGACCTCTTGACTTTTTGCGTCTTCCCTAAACCCCCCTCCAAAAATAGAAGAAGAAAAGAAAAACTTCATTAAAGCTATAAAGAAAAGTCTGGGCCAGGAAAAATAAAACAAAGGAAGAGACTGGTGTGTGGAGAAGAATTCGTAGTTCGAGTCATAGTAACTCGTGTAGACTTTGCTAAAAGGGATGGTTGTTGAATACCAAATGGATGTGATCACAAGAAAAATATGTTTAATTAAACTTTCCAATGTAGAGGTAAATGCCTAAAGAGATTCTTTCTGAATGAGAAAATCTAAATAAAAGATCCGTAGAAAAATAAAATTGAAGATTTATCCAATTTTATCAAAAATTTACACATTGGGTTCAATACATTTTTTTTTACTTTTTCATTTCAAATTTAACTCATACTTTTTATAATTAAATCCAATATGTACAATTTGGGTAAATCTTGAAAACATTACTTAATAGATTCCTGGATGGCTTACAGAATTGGTCTACATTGTATTTTCCATGCAAGCTAAAAAAGTCTCTCAACAGATAAGATTGATGCGTTGACTAGTGTCAAGTGGTTGGGTTTAGGGGCAGGACTGGAAGTTGCGGTTGATGGCTGTGTTAGCCTAGGGCTCCTCAGCCAGCTGCAAGGACACTTCCAGCATATTGAGGATCTCTAACAGAGCAGGGAACTAATTATCACGCTGTAGAACGCTTACTGAAACCATGGGAAAGTGTAAATAATCAACTAACCTGTGGAAGTTGTCTGATTTCTTTACTTCTGCTAGGCAGAGAACATGGCGGACAAGATGGTGGTCAAAACTCTGCACAACGAGCAATGGAGAGGAACGTGGATCACACAAAGGCTTTGTGGTAGACCATCTTAGTGGACAAGTCCCCAAATGAAAGCCCGGTTAAGTCAAGTGGTTGGGTCTACTTTTGGGGGTGACAATGGTCAGCAGGACTTTTGGAAGCCTATACACAGACTGAAAGCCTGAATAGAACCAAGAGCCACCACCTGCTTCCTTCTTCTTTTCCTTGTTCTGATTTTTGCAGATCTTGATTGGCCATAAGCCCAAGGATGCTCATTCAGTCCCAGAAACTGCAGGGGAAGCCTGAAATTACTGGATTTCCTGGCCACCAATTTTGAGAAATAGAGCGACAGGTAAGAAGACTTATTTTAGATGGGACATAGCCAGTGTCTTTTTGTAATGAAACCCTGCCTGGTCTCAAATTTTTAAAATGCGGAATTGTAATTCCGCTTTGCCATACGTGAATAATTCTTACTCTCCTGCCCTGTATAGAAATGCATATTCTTTAAAATTAAGCTTAATTGAAAGTCATGTTCTGACCACTAAATTTATTTACCATTCAATGTAATAAAAAAAAGATGAAGAGGTCCTTCTATTGAAGCAAAAAATTGTTGTAGTAAATATGGGAGTCAAATGGTAGGGTCTACATCCGTCTCCAATCATACAGCCTTCTGGGTCTGTAGAGCAGACACCCAGGTACTCTTCACCACCTTGCATTATAGTGTCAGGTCTACAGGGTGAATATATGGTAAAAAAGTAGATGTAACATTTAAAACTCACAAAATAGGATCAATAGTACACCTCTTCGAAAGCAACCAGCAAATTATGAGGATGGATAAGAACGCGAACCTGGAAACTTCAAATTATGCTAAGGTGTTTTACCACCAACCGAAGAATATTGGGGTTGTTTGTTGGTCTCATAAAACAATACAATAAAGTCTGATATACCAGAAAATTACATCCTGGTATATTAGTAATGTTTATAGTCAAGATAAATGATAGAAGTTCCTATAGAATGCCTAGTCCGACCCATGGTGGTGCATAAAAGATACCGGTAAGCTGCTTTATGTATCCATTATTGTTGAATTTATTTTTGGAAATATTGTTTTAGGATTTCAAAATCAAGCACCTTACACACCAGTGGGAGTTCTCCGGCATCCCAGTTCGCAATTTCTATCCCCCCAATCTTTGGATCTAAGGAGTCAAGTAGTTGTAAACCCAATCAATAAAAATGATAAATGCTTGTCATTTAAGAAGAAGCCTTTGTAAACCAGTAATCAGGGATCCATCCATGAAACTCCATAATCAGGTACTTCTTGTTAGAGTGAAGATTTTAGCTTAACTGTACTCCTGCATTGTCACCCGTTCACGTGCTATTTTGATGGGGACTACAAGGAACCTCACAGACACAAATTTTACAGAAGATTAACAGCACCTAGAGGGTATGGCACCTAAAACGGGGTGGGCAATCTTTTTCAGTCAGGGGCCACAATCTGATATAAAATTTGGCAGAGGGGCCGGGCTGATGGGAGAGTGGGTGGGGTTATGCCATCATGATGCCACTGAATGTGACGTCATGATGGCATAACCCTGCCCTCTCTCCCATTGTAGATCTGAGCCTGTGATGGTATAGTGCACGGGTTGTTCCGCCCACTTCCCCAAGCCAGGGATTTGTGCAGGAGACAAAGTCTCTGGCCGGTGAGGCCCCCCCAGCAGGGTCGTTCTCCTGACCCCCCTCAGGGGGGGGGGGGGGGGCGGCGCACCAGCCAGAGCCGCCAGCCACGGCCGTTTTATCCGGGCTGTTGAACTTTCTCTCTACTTCAGCGGAGCTACTGGAGTAGAGAGAGAGTTCAACGGGTCGGATAAGAAAGCCTAATGGGTCGTATATGGCCCGGGGGCCGTAGTTTGCCCATGCCTGACCTAGAAGGTACATTTAGAGATAAAACATCTAAAAAATAAAAAGAATACATGTATTTTGTAAAACAAAGAATACATGTAAAAAAAAAAAAAAAAAACCCCAACATACCCCACAATTTTTTTTTTCACCACATAGGGGGTTGCACTTGGTCCTCTGGTGGACCCCTATTACATAACAAACATATTCCACTATGCCAGGTAAAGCTGTTGGTTCTGGTGAGTCTTCCTTCTCTTTCTCCTCTGGCGGGCCACAAGTCCCTAGTCTGACCCTGTATACCACACAACTTCTTTATCTAAACAAGTGAGTAGAGGAACAGCCAATCCGGTTTCTTCAGTACGTGTGCACTTTGCTCTGATCTGGCCTTCAGCTATTTGATGACTATAAGCTTCTGAACTGTGTACCAGCAGTTGTTGTCCTCCCATAATACCACCTACATATTTATTTCCTAAGGAGGCCTTTGTCTTCAGTCCAGTCTCAGATATGCCTCTTAAAACTCTCCATTTTAATCACTATGCAGAGCATGCTGGGATCCAAACAGGGGATTAAAGAGGTGACTCTAGGGCCGATCCTCAGGTCAGGGCTCATGGCTGTGAATGAAATATTAGTTACAGTCACAGCAAGAAGCCTGAAGGAGTTTGCAGGAGGAGTAAAAAAATCCTTTCTGAAAACAGATGTCACGATAAAACATTCGTCCAGCTCCGTCCAAGATATCCTTTCAGCTACAGAGCAACATGCTGCTCCGACCAGCTTTGTTGTGACTTTTCCTAGCTTTAGCGGTGGGAAGGAGGCAGGTTCCTGAGATTCAGGCCTTCTGTGCGGGAAGCAAAAATAAAGACCATGGATCTTCCAACAGAGGAAGGAGTTTGGGAAAAGTTTATATATAAAAGTAATGGCAGCAAGCGAGGAGTTATGTGTACATTCCTCATTTGTAGAGCTTCAAATGTGTGCGAATGAGTATGGGCACAACATATACAGGTAGTCCCCGAGTTACAAAAGAGATAGGGACTGTTGGTCTGTTCTTAAGTTGAATGTGTATGTAAGTCGGAACAGGTACAATATTTTAATAAATGCAATTAGGACAGATGTTTGTTTTAACATATTAGGCAGTGAAGTTGTCAGTTACTTTATAAAATCCTCAAAGTTAGTTAATCACAAACAAAGCAAAAAAAAAACAAAACTTTATGGAGCCTAGACATTCGCTAACTTCTGGAGCAAACTGTGATCTGATATGCAAGAAACAACTGCAAAGTTTGTCTTGGTCATTAAAGAGATACAACAGGTTGCAGAAAGAGCTCACCCCCCTAAGATCACCCACAACCTCAGCTGTGTTTAGCAAAAGATTTCTTCTGCAAGTCATGCAAACCACCCCCTCCCCACTAACAAGCCTCCATTTTGCACACAAGCGAGCAGGGAAGCCCCGTTCTCATCTAGGAGACGTTCGTATATCAGATGTCCTTAACCCGGGGACTACATGTATAAAAGATGTAATCTTGCTACAAAAATAATAAATGATTTTATTGATCCAAAAACATAGCGATGAAAGATTTTGTGCCCTTTTTTTCTGATCATGTGTCTGGGGTCTTGGGTACTTGGTCACATGTGTTGTTTGAAAGGGGAAGATCCGAGTTTGGTGTGGTTGTTCTTTTCATTGATATCAGTTCCAATGGCCAACTAGTAGGTTGGATGGAGCATGGAGAAATTACATTGAATGGGAATGAGAACTATGAGAACTACATTGCATGGAGCGGCACATTTTGCCAGAAAGAGTAAGGCCCACGTGCGCACACGTTTGCCTGTGGCTGCAGTTGCAGTGGGTCGTGGCATGGTTCCTGAAAGTAATATGTTTTTTGCTTCTGGCCATGTGGTTGCTTTTACTCCTCTGGAGGACGAATTGCACCCCAAACACAAGCACAACATGGGCATATGTGTAAAGATGTGGTGCAGTTGTGGAGCAGCTTACCATCCATTTTGCAACTGCAAGTTTTCAACACTCACGTTATTCTGCGTTTCTAATTCCATCCCAAAAAGACTATTGTAGATCATTTAGAATGGCTCCCTGTCTGCCTACTGGGTTTTATATGAATTTTATAATATGAAGAGTGTAAAGCTGGAACACACACAAGTGAATGGGAACACCCAAAATTCCCAGGGGGCACACACAGAGTTGGGAAATCCCAATGTTAAATGCCCAAAAAAAGGGGGCTCATTTGACCACCAGCCTATAACTAAAATGCCCATTAAAAAGACCAGTCCTTTAGAAAGAAAGAACATATATAAGAAATGAAAGCAGATTTTGTAGGTTTTGCACAAATTAGATTTCTAATTTGGAATGATGGCCAAAATGTCATGGGCCACCAAGTCCACAAGTCTAGTAGAGTTTTTAAGTCTGCTACCTGGGCCCTCATAATACTGATGTGCCTTCAATCTGCGTTGGGTTTTTTTTTCATCCAACAGCTCACCTTAAAAACAGCTTGATGGCACGCCGATCCTGTAATGTGCTTTTCAGATGTTTCCAATGCAAAAAAATCAAATAATAATTTCCGTTTTTTTACGAGAGCTAAAAATATTCCCTTAACAACCAGTGAATATGATTGCCCGTTCCCAGTCTGGCAGCAGACGTTGGGACTTAGCACTCGTGCTTTGCAGGATGTGGGTGGTAATTTACTGTCAATAGTTGGATTAAAAGAGAAGTGCAGGCCTTCCTTGTATCCCTATTTGCTGATCTCATTTAAACACTTAATTAAGCTCTTTGTGTCCCTGTTGGAGTTGCAGTAGAAGAAATCAAAGGGCCGTTGTCGGCTGCATTTGAAGCTGGCTTTTCGGCTTTTTGTTGGGCAATGTTACAAGGTGCTAATGCTCCACTGATACCAAATTAAAGAGAAATGGCAAGCAAGTCACAAAATTGTCTAAAACGGAATAGCTACTACATTTGGCCCATGTTTTTGGGAAGCACTGTGGAAAAAACTTATGATGTTTCAAAAACTTGGGACCTTCAGCCTGAATGTAACAATTTTTTTGGGTCAAAACAGTCACCAGCTATCCAGCATATTCTTCTTCTTCCTGTGCTACAGTCCTCTGTGGGCCTTGGCTTGGCTTCACAATATTTTTCCATTCCAATCTAGCAAAGGCCAACTATCACACATAACGCTCTTTAAAAATGCAGTAAACCCTTTACATAAAAATAAAGAAGGATAATCACACCACTGGGGGGTACATTGATTGCCATTACCGAGGTGTGAAGTGAACTTAGCAGTTTTGTTCATGGTGAAGTTTTACCAATTCAGAAACTCAGTTTTGCTTATCAAGCTTCCTAGATAAAGTTTTTACTTTATTCATTTCTTTAGGAGAAGAGATGATATTTAAATAGTTCAGTTCATTTTATGTAGCATTCTTTTTATTTTTGTTTCTCATTTTTTCCCCCCTATTTTCTGGTATATTTAATTATTATATGTGTACGGTCACTTTTTTTTGCTTTCTCGAAAACAATATCGATAATTATTATGGCTATGGCCATTTTTTCGCAGAAGAACAAGTCCATCGTTAAAAAGAGATCCTGTAAACTTTAGCAGCCACTGAAAACCAATTAAACCTCTAAACTGAATCCATTAAATTCAACAGCGGTGAATACATTTTGCACAAATTAAATGTTTTACACTCATCCATACCTTCTGCTCTGGTTCACAAACAAACAAAAAATATTTATTATCTTTATTTTGGCTTAAACCCCCCCTTCCCCATGCTCCCATATACCTCATCAAGTAAGCCTCTCCTGCTAATGGAATAAACTTGCAATGGGAGCATGCCAGAGCCCTGACCTTGGATCCGTAAGTCAACATTTGAATTTTCTCATTTTTAGCCCTCCCCTCCACCGTGCAAGATAATGTAACTAAATAAATTTGTTGAGGCATTTTGCAAGGCTGAATTTGCATGGCTTTTCAATTCCATAGCCAACAGGGAAGATCTTCCCAAGCCTGGTAAACTCTTTTGATTTGCCAGAAGTATTGATGGAAATTGGGTCAAATAATAGCAAGGATAAAATGCAGCCACCACAACTATAGACTTAGAAGCTGATATATTTAGGCATTTTTGGTTTTGCATTTAAATATACTTAAAGCATACCGCCTCTGCTCACCTGGAACATATTCCATATTTTCATGTAGGAACATCACAATAGTGAATAGTGCACATCACAAGACTTTATTAATGGATAGAACCCCTCCTTTAGTGATTAAAAAATGATTAAGTCACACCCCTAACCAAGGCTGGATTTGTATTAGTGGTGTAGTTGTAGTAGTAGCCTACTACACCTTTCCAACATCCTTTCAGACCTGGTGTAAGTATTTGTAGATGGGATTAATATTCCTGCTAATGAAAAATTTGTGGCCAAAATTTATACAAGAAAATTTGCTTGTGTTGCCTATTCCTAATAGTGATTTCAGCCCTGCCCCTGACTTACGGTGCCGAGTACATATTTATGGTATTTGAAGCCTGCATGGAAAGAAACTGTAATCCGCTTTAAAGTGGAGCTGAACTCGTTGGTGGGTGGTAAGCCCTGCCGTACTCAGTAATCATGCTTCACAATGATGGCATAAACTTACCTGGCTGCATAAACTTACCTGGGTGCCCTTTAGAAAGGACAAATCCGGAAACCCATTACCACTACATCCCAGGACGCTACTATCTTCACCCCTTTGTAGAACTTGTGGGTCCAAAGTGATCTTTTTCAACCACAGGCGCAGGAGCTTCATTGTTCTTAAATAGCTGGTTGTGCGGCATATATTTCTGGGATCTATACTACATGGTGCATATGCCATTAAAACAAAAAAGCCACCAGGAGCCAGAACTTTTTTTGGCATTTTGCATATGTTGCGTATTTCTTTATCCTTATACTTTTTTTTTTTGTTAACTCGGCTTTCAAAAAACCTTTTTTTGGGGGGCAGCACAGTGGCTTAGAGGTAGGCCCTTTGGCCTTTGAAGTGTTGGGTCCAAAGTTTGATTCTCGGCCTTGGACCTGCATGGAGTTTGCAGGTTTTCCCTGTGTTTGTGTGAGCTTCCTCCAGGTACATTGGTTTTCTCCCACATTCCAAAAAACATGCAGTTAGGTTAATTGGCTTACCCCAAATTGACCTTGGATTGTGTTAATGACATATGACTATGGTAGGGACAATAGATTGTTAGCCCCCTTGGAGGCAAAGCTAGTGACATGACTATGGACTTTGTACAGCGCTGCGTAATATGTTGGTGCTATATAAATACTAGATAATATGGAATGTAAAAAAGTCAGATCAGGGGACCCCTGTGTTTTATTATAGTGACATTGAAAAACACCAATAAATAACAGAATAACTTAATGTTCCCCTTTAACAAAATATCAAAGTCTGTTAAACCCCAAAAAGTTAAAATGTAATATATTGCAGCTCAGCAAAATAAAAAATATTATATACACTTTAGGGTAAAAAAATAAAAAAAAAAAATAAAGAAGGAGACTACAGAAAACACATGGCTGGGGAATTCTACCCACACCCAGAAAATTAGGGTTTGGGGCATTACCATCACATTTAAAAATGTCAGAGTTTAGAAAAAAACTCAAGAAACACATGTAATAATTTTATTCTAAAGTTCAAATTTGCTTATTATGTCCAAGGAATTTGTGGGTTTATTTGGAAGATATTTTGAGTATAGAAAAATGTATTTCTCTAGTGGATTAGGAATGGATTAGGACAGCCTTTTAACTATCCAATACTAACCATAAAAACAACCAAATGTGTTTTAAATTGTTACAACGTTGTACGTATTGGCACATCATTAGAGGATGAAACATCCCGGACTTGGCATTTAGGGAAACCCGTCTTACCCCCTTTTCCCGATAAATGTCACCACTTGTTACGCAAAGTGCCAGAAATGCTTCTCTTAAAGGGGAATTCTGGTTTTAAACCAATGAATATCAAAATATTTCAAGAGAACTCATATGTCCTCTTTATCATATTGCATTTCAGAATTTCATTGTTCTAACTCATACCTTATCATATGATTCTGTGTCTATAATATTCGCTGATCCTGGTATTGTGATGGCACAAGCGGTAAACATTAATACAGAACTTTGTTTATATGATCGGCAATTGTATGGAGTTGATAGTAGAAACCATAAACATATATATATATATGTTAGAGAATTAAATGAATAATTGCTGCAGCACGTTTGTCTTATTGCTTTTATTTTCAAATCATTATATTATTATTCAGTATTTATATTGCACCATCATATTACACACCGCTGTACAAAGTCGATAGTCGTGTCACTAACTGTCCCTCAAAGGAGCTCACAATCTAATGTCCCTACCAAAGTCATATGCCATTAATGTAGTCTAAGGTCAATTTAGGGGGAAGCTTATTAACTTAACTGCATGTATTTTTGGGATGTTGGAGGAAGCCGGAGTACCTGGAGGAAACCCACACAGACAGAACCTGCAAACTCTATGCAGATAGTGTCCTGGCTGGGATTCGAACCTAGGTCCAAAGGTCATCAAGACTGGAGAAGACAGACTATCATGAGAGAACCTGGGTTATTCCCGGAAACCTGAAATGGATTTGTTAAAATAATTTCTTAATATTTGGCAAATGTTTTCCATCCTGGATCAAATCCATTCAAAGTTTGCTGTATCATGCAGGTTCTCCCATGATAGTTTATCTTCTCCAGTCTTGATGACCTTTCATAAATCGCACCCAATGTTTCAAAATACCAAAAATACTTGCTTTGAGCAGGCATTCCACGATTGGGTAGATGCTAAGAAAAGCTTCTACCCGCTGCAGCCTCATAGAGAAGAAATGGAGGTGGCAAAAAGCGGCAAAGCAGTCTGCCAAGATCTCAAACCTGTAGATGTTTGTTCTTCAAGAAACAAAGCTGCAGTATGAATGACCGAGCTGCTGGCAAGGTTCCAGCTGCTGGGAGATGCACGGGATTGCATGATCCCAAGGCAGGTCTGAACCAAGCCATAGTGGTCTACTTATAAAGCAGTGGATCCTCAAGCCTCCTTGGAGATGCAACAAATAGCTTCTTCCCTCAACAGCCATAAAGAAAATGAATGGGAAAATGAATGGCAGCAGTGAATGGTACCAGTACCTCCAGTTGTCAGATCTGAAAATTGGTTCTTTAAGAACCAATCAGTGCCAATGACTGAGTGACTGGTAAGGTGCTGACCATCAGGAGCTGCACTGGATCGCTCAATCCCAAAGTAGGTCTGAACTTAGCCCTAGGGCTCTATTCATAAAGCAGTGAAACTGACATTCAGAAAAGGTTCTCTAGTGGGTATTCAATGAATAGGCCTTTTATTTCAGTCTTCCTTGTCCTATTCGGCTTGCTCTTTCTTTCTGTTCATTTAAAAAAGCACTCAAAACACATCTTTTCAAACTCACCTACCCGTATTCTTCTGCCTCCTAAAACCCCACTACTTCCCACCACTCCATATCTCCCTTCCTATTGTACTTCCCTCACCCCCTAGATTGTAAGCTCTTCTGGGCAGAATCCTTTCCTCCTTCTATGTCACTGTCTGTATCCATCTGTCATTTGCAACCCCTATTAATGTACAGCGCTGCATAATACGTTAGCGCTATATAAATACTTTATAATAATAATATCCAAAATAAGGCAGAAAAATAAATTATTTTAAATGAAAGATTTGAATATAAATAGGGTTAATAACATGCATATTTATTTCACAAAACTTCCAACACTTTTTTTGAGCTTTCAGTATTTTGTTATTGATATACCCGTCTTAGTCAAACAGTTATAAAAATCTTATGCATTCACTTTCTCTCTAGTGTAGTCCTTCTCCCCACCATAAGGAGCCGCTGTTGCGACAAAGCTATGTTGAGCCAGAGTTTCTAAAACTTCCTATATTTATGGAAAATGATACTTGTGTGTACCGTGTATGACAACATGGAAACATTCCCATCATATAATGGAATCAGAAACATCAGAGGAATGAGCTGGTTAATCAGAGGGCCTGTTATCTATTCTTGCTAAATGTACATTTGTCAATCTGCCTCACATGTGGTAAAGGGATTACCATTCCCATGCTGAGGTTACTGATATAATAATAGCATCCTGCTAAACATGCCCAGATGACCCCATATCCCCGCTCTTCAGAATCTCTAATTCGGGGGCCCCCAAAAATTGCATCTCAATTGTCTAAAGAGCTTCCCGCCCTACAAATGTAACTGGCTGTGTCTGGTGTGATATTTCAGTGGGATGAATACAGACATTGCACACAATGTTATCCCTATTGTAGATCTATCTATCTATCTATCTATCTATCTATCTATCTATCTATCTATCTATCTATCTATCTATCTTTTTTGACCTAATCCTTTCTAAAAAAAAAACAAAAACAAAATATTTTAATTATTTAAAATAACACATAAAAACATCATTTTCATTGTACAATATTTGCCTTACTGAATATCAAATTGTTTTAGTAAAAAATATCACTAAAGCTAATATTACCTCTAATACTATAATTCACAATCAATTCTAATTCATAATTTTTTTGCCAAAATGCATTTGTTTATATATTGAAAAATAGCATCAAAGTAGTGGGGCTTTTAGTAGCTTTACCCCATCCAATAGCAGTTAAAAATTATTATTATTAGAACAAATATTAAAAATATAACATACAAACACATACAGGTTGATCAAAACATTTTTGCTACATAAAGCATTGTAAGCACTTTTAAGGGGAGAGAGCTACATAGAAAACATTTCATAATATTAAACAATGTGATGGTCCTCCTAGATTGTAAGCTCTTCTGGGCAGGGTCCTCCTTCTGTGTCACTGTCTGTCATTTGAAACCCCTGTTTAATGTACAGCGCTGTGTAATATGTTGGTGCTATATTAATCCTGTTTATTATTATTAATAATAATAATAATAATAATATTATTAAATGGTTGCACATGTGTGTAAACTCATCAAACCGATGACACGTTTCGCAGAACCTTTTATGCTTCATCAGAACGGGATGGTGAACTAAAATTTGACGTTTACCAAGCTATAACAGAAGATGTTGCATGAAGTAATTAGTTTTAGAATTATTGCAAATTATAAATGATAACACTAAGTCCTGTACATATAAATTAAATATTTCAAGTATTAAAATTGTTTGGGAAATGGCACAGTAACAAAAAATATATGAACCAGATTTGCCAGTAAGTGATGGTTTAAGCCGATAAGTACGAATATTAGCTCCACAATTTTTCCTTTCATTTCAACATGTTGGTTACACAACTGCCATTTATGTATGCATAGGTTTGGGTTGTGCTTGGTAGACAGGGCTGTGGGCTTCACATTTTTTAAATTTTAAAATTTTTTTTTTTTTTACTATCTACTATTATACTATATATTATACTACTATTTACTTTACATTTATATTCTGTACAACAAAAAGAATGAAAAGGGGTGAGAAAGTTATAATATACAAGTGAGTTCTGTTTTGGTTTTTAATCTTTGTTTTTGTTGAAATAAATTTTTCATTACTACAAATATGTAATTTGTTTTCTTGGTAATTTTTATTTATTTATCTAGAAAAGACAAAATAATGTACTGGCCATGTTTGTTCTGTGGAAGCCAATTTTATACGAAACGCGTTACTGCTTTATTAGAGTGGCTTGGTTCCATTTTTGGTTAGCTTCTTAGACAATACTTTGTGTTTTCTTACCTTTTGGGGTATAGTAAAACTATTCTTGTAAAACACTATGAATAACTTTCAGTACATATGTCTATTTAATATTGTGGTGTATGCTAATTACCGTAGTTGTTTAAAAAAAAAAATAATGTAAACCAATAAAACTTGTGATTTTATCTACAAATGGTAGTGGTCCAATAATACCTTGCAGGGGTGACTCATGTTGCATACATATATTGTTTATATTCTGGGAATTTGATTGCCGGGTCTTAGAAGTGCTCATAGTGGAGCCCTTCTGGGTCACATCTGTAATCTGTCCATTTGTTTGGTTCTCTTAATCTGCCAACCCAAATCCCCTACCACTAAACCAAGCGTTACTAAAGAAGGGAGCTGATGCAAAAATTCTATGCAAAGAGATAACCTTTTTTTTATTGAATCACCAACCCAAGTATTATTCTGGGTTCATGGGAAGAGGGGTATTGTTATCAAGTCTAAAAATAATAGGCTTCTCATGTGTTTTTCAGCTTCTTTTGTATAAACCTGTCACTTAGACAGCTCAATAGCAAAAATTTAAACAGACATGCTTTAAAAATTGCGACTCCTCTCTCCATTCTCTTCATATAACTACTGATGTGCTGCCTTTTTAGCTAACACATAGTGCTCTGGGAATCCCTTGTATGTTTGTGAATGTTTTTTTATTTTTATACATATATAAAATTGAGCATAACATTTAAGACCAAAAAAGAAGGAAATGGCTTATAATAATTTGTTGTTACAATAATATATATATATATATATATATATATATATATATATATTGGATAGCATAATAGTAGATTAGAGCATATCCTGGCAGTGAAAAGGTAAACATACGCAGATTGTATTGCCAAATCCTTCCTTTACTCCTGATGTCTTGTGTTTATCTAAGTTTCACCTCTGACAGGGGGTCCTCCTTTACCCCGGGTCAGTCCATCGCCCCAGGCTACTCTGAGAATCCATCCTATTTAGTTGTCATAGAGACGTCTCCCTGCTGCCCTCCCCGAGTCCCAGTCATCCCACCAAATTCCCCCACAGCCCCTAACCCACTTTGATATCCTCCCTGCCTCCGAAACTTCAAATTCTTTTCCATGCTGAGCGGAGGTTACTTGAATCTCAATGTCAATAATTGGATTATGAGCAGGGAAGTGGATCTGAAGTCGGAGGAGAACTCAAGCCAAATATCATAGTTGAGGCTCAAACAACGCAGAACAAGGAAAAAAAATCACAACCAAGTGCAGGTTTTGTTTGAATATTGGAAAGGGTCACAGAGATCACTAAACAGTAATATCATGTTTTGGAAAAAAAAAGGTAAAAAAAAAAAGAACTTTTCGATAATGACTGGTTTTAATTATAGCCACCGACTGCGCCTATTTCAGCAGGCCTGACCCGATTTCCTGATCGGTAAAGGAGTGACTTTGATTTGTCCAAATATGGACAGGTTTCGGCACAGATTAGTTAATCAAGGAGGAGGCTCAAAATATTTTCTAATTTTAGATTTTAGGATGTTGGGATGGAGACTTTGATACATTTAAAGAAAATATATGGACAGTAAAAAAAAGGAAAGGGAATTCAATTTTTTATATTGCAAGCAGAAATTTAGTTTTTTTTTAAATTTTTTTAATCGTTCCATATTTTCCTGCAGACTGGACTGAGAGGTGTTAAATCTCTATTGCATTGTGCAATGCTGTGTAATATGTTGGCGCTATATAATTCCTGTTTATTCATAAATATTAAATAATAATGCTGTCTAATGCTCCACACACTCTAAATAACTGTCACTTGATCACAAAAATCTAGCATGTATACAGCAGTCCCCAAATGTCAATATGGCAAAATATAATAATAATAATAAACTTTCCTGGAACCCTCTGGCTCTCTCTCAGCCTGGAACACTCTGGCTCCCTCAGCCTGGAATCCACTCTGGCTCTCTCTCAGCCTGGAATTCATTCTGGCTCACTCTCAGCCTGGAATCCACTCTGGCTTCCTTCTCAGCCTCCCGTCTCTTCTTGCACATGAGTTCAGGTGCAAATATCCCAGACAGGTATGAGTTGGGCCAAGGAACCCACCCTTTCACTCCCTTGGTCGACTCCAGGGCCCTAAAGAACCTGGTATATTTTCTAAAAACATATTCATCATTTAACATTTTGTATTCCCCGGAGCCATTCATGCACTTTCCCTGCCATTTTTGGGACACTCTGTCACAATATATATAGCATAAAATAGCAATCCGCCATGGTAGATCACTAAACACCCAACTTAGGATGACCGCTGTAATTTTCTATGGGAAAGGATGCAATGGGGTGACTTCCACATGCCCCCTTCTTGCTTGTCCCCCCTCCCCTTTTATACAACACCTTCTGTACAGTGCTCATTTCTTCTATTGTCACTGGAAATGATCACCAACGATCAGCAACAAAAATTTGTCATCTCTACCTAGCTGAAACCAAGCACAGACGCTAATTGTCATTGAAAATAATTACAATTGCAAGTGAATGTTTGTTGAAAACACAAAATTATATTCGGCTCATTGGTCAGCACTCTCTCCTTTGCAGTGCTAGGTCCCAGGCTCGAATCTCGGCCAGGACACTATTTTCATGGAGTTGGTATGTTCACCCCGTGTTTGCGTGGTTTTCCTCCAGACACTTTGGTTTCAAAAAAAACATGCAGTTGGTAATTGGCATCCCTCACAATTGTCCTTAGCCTGTGGTAATGACATAAATCTATGGTAGGGACTTTAGATTATGATCCCCTTTAAAAGACAACTGGTGACATGACTATGAACATTGTAAAGCGCTGCTCTATATAAATACTGTGTAATAATAAATATTGGTCCCTGTGTAGCCCCTACTCCCAAAGCCTGGGCATTTCTGCACCAAAAAATGATGAGGTTGTGGCAGACCTTGAGTGTTTGCCACTCTTAAGGTTTGCAAGCTGCAATTAGCAAAGCAGTGCCTACGGTGATTATTGTCTCCCAGCAAATTGTTTTCCCTGCCAAAGGCTTTGTAAATTTTGGCTGTTAGGGGTGCTGTTGGCTAGTTGCTAGTGTAGTTGGTGTTGATCACTGATGGTAACCCACTTCCCACCCCATTGTGTGGCGCCCATACCAATGGGAATCCTGGCTGCTATTCACATTAGTAATCTGGCTCCTTTCTGGTTAATAAAGTACACAGCAGATATTATTCCCATTGGCTAGTCATTGTTAGGTGTGACAGCCACCAGCCAATTGTCATGCACCCCGCTATTTACCTTAGCAATAGCTCCCGTTTAACATCAAGTAGCAGACAGGAATACCAAACCAACAAACATCAACTGAACAATCATGTTTTTAAAAAAGGCAAAGATAGATGGATAGATAGATAGATAGATAGATAGATAGATAGATAGATAGATGGATAGATAGATAGATAGATAGATATATGGATATATAGATAGATAGATAGATAGATAGATAGATAGATAGATAGATAGATAGATGGATAGATAGATAATTGATATAAAACTGGGATTTGGGGGACTGCACAATGTTTTGTACAATACAAGGATCTCCTTGCCTTCCCCATGGACTTTCCCACTCCCAACAAACTGAAACCATTAACTTTTACATCATGTAGAGAAAGTGTTACACGGCCGAGCGCTTTCTCCATTCATCAACTCGGGAAGTGTTTGTCTAAGTGTCACTATGATTTTAAAAACTTTGCTCTAGATGCGACTGGTTGTTTAACCCTCGCTGTGCCAGCGTGGGGTCCCCTTAGCCACTACTGGAAGCGTTTATCTGGCGGGTCTGCCAGAGGTTACAATAACCAGTTAGGATCCCAGCTGCTCTTGAAAATTGATGCCTCTTTGCTGCTTTCCCTTAAAAGGTTCGTCTTCAGAACATTTAACTAATTATCCGAGACGTGGAGCAATTAGCTGCTACATAATAGCTCCGACGATGCCGGGCCCAGGGAATGGCACGAATTAAAGTTTTCACCTGTAGCTATGAAGCGCGTTCCGCGACACTAACCAGCCGCCGTTTTTGTTTTGTGCTACAAACGCTGCGTTGTGATGGCAGATAAGAGCCAATTTCCTTTTTCGGTTTGAACATGAACCTTGATATTTTCCAACTTCAGACAAGGCAAGGTCCATTTTCCAATCATCTCGGAGTCAAGGGTTTAACCTGCGCGGCAACTTTGACTTTCTTCTCAAACGTCAGGTGGAAATGTTCTTCTCTGATGTCTCGGGAATAATCCCGAGTAGTGAAAGGTTAGAATTTCTGTCAGGTTTCCATTACTGTCTATGTCAGGGTTTCCCAGCCAGGGTTCCTCCAGAGGTTACTGGGGGCTCCATGAGCAATGGGACGTTTGTGTCGGTTTAACCAATTCCAGTAATCTTTTTGGCTATATGTAAGGGTGACATTTTTTTCCAAAGGCTACCAATATAAGAAGACTTCTTCCAACCGACCACCACACTAATATACTGTGAGCTGTGGATATAGTAATTATTATAGTAGGGGTTACCTAAAGACCCAAAGGGTATTTTAAGAGGTTTCCCATTGATAAGGTTGAGAAAAACTTGTCTATGTCCTCGCTGGGGAGATGATCCTTCTTTGATTGTCCTGGTTATTATTAACACCAGAAAAGCTAAAAATGTCACCAGAGTTAACATCTGCATCCTTTATTTAATGATTGGCAATATGCTGGAGAACATTTCCACTTGACGCTTAGAAAAAAGTCAAAGTTGCCGCGCAGGTCAAATCCTTGACTCCGAGATGATTGGAAAATGGACCTTGCCTTGTCTGAAGTTGGAAAATATCAAAATTCATGTTCAAACTGAAAAAGGAAATTGGCTCTTATCTGCCATCACTATGCAGCATTTGTAGCATAAAAAAAAAGGCTGGTTAGTGTCGTGGAACGCAAGTGAAAATTTTGATTTGTGCCATTTTCCGGGCCCAGAGAAATCTATTAAAGTTGGGGTGACAATTAGAAGGAATTGTTCTCACTTTAGAGAGCTTACTTCTCACTTCCAGTTGTGACTATTGGACATGAAGGGTGATTTCCCCAATGGGCCTGATTTATTAAAGCTCTCCAAGGCTGGGGAGGATACACTTTCCTCAGTGAAGCTGGGTGATCCAACAAACATGGATGAACATGGTCCAGGATACAAAACATTTGCCAGCAAATTACTTTGAAAAAATGCTTTCCAGGTTTGTTGGATCACCCAGCTTCACTGATAAAAGTGTATCCTCTCCAGCCGTGGACAGATTTATTAAACCAGGCCCAAGAGTTTAAATCATGCACATTTTTCAGGTGGGAGAAAGATGTAGGTGAGTGGCAGCCCATGTATTGTGATGGGTGGTGCACCCAGCTAAAAAGGTCTGGAGAGAACACTGTAATTCTTTTAGTGGGGCTGCCATTACTGACCTCACCTTCTGAAATACTAGCTACCTGGCTGTTCTGACTCTATGACTTCAATGCTTTCTGAACTACTAACTTGGAACACTTATGTAAATGGGAACCGCCAAAATTAATGTACATTTCCATAAAAAAATCCATAATCCATCCACAAATGAAAAATGCCTGCAGTGGTCAAGGTGCTTTTGACATACAAACTCTTATTTGGAACCCGTGGGGTTTGTGATATCTGCATATTATAAATATCATATGTATTGCAGAAAAAAAAAAATACAGATATTTGTCTGTTTTGTGCATTCTTGGTGGTCAGCTGATTGTGACGGAGCAGATTCAGTCTCATGGGACAGGGACATTAGGTAATACCAGGCACCATATAAATATCTGCTGGTGCAGGCCGCCAATGACATTCTGCAGAGCACTGTTCTGCCAGAACCGGGACTACCTGGGGGAAATCAGGCCTGGACCACAAGGATTCTGGGATTTGTCTGAGCAATACTGTGTCATCCTAATGGCATGTGCCATAGATGGATGTTCTGAAAAGGGTAAGGGGTGCTGCGTCTTCCTCAAGACAAATATGTAAACCAAATCATTAAAATCTTATGTAAGCTTTAACATGTTTATTTTATCAGTATTTTTTTTTTAATACGACTCCAATGGGGAATGAAAATCTTGACGCATTATGCAGACATGGTCCACGGTTGTCACCATTAGGTGACCCACTTTGAGAACTGCCAAGCAGTCGCTGATAGAGTTCACTAAAATAAAAAGTGTCTACAAAGAGGTTGCAACACTGAGATGCAGCAAATAATGCACTGCAATGATACCATTTAATTTTGGCACAAATGCAATTTTTTTTACATTGCATTATTCTTTTTTTGCACTGTTTAAATTTAAAGTTTAGGGTTTAGATTTAGATCTAAATTGAAATAATTCTTGAATTCATTTACATTTAGTATAATCATAAATTACACAAATATGTTCTCCAGCATCAACCTAACAGGACTGGCTTTCCAATAGTGACAACGATGGAACATGCCTGCTCAATGAGTGGCTGTTTGTAGTCTTCATGAGGTGCACATAGCTGGAAGATTGACAGTTGTCACCCCAGATCAAGACAGGTCTGAATAAAGACTTTTATAGTAGGTTCACCATTAGGTGTTGTGTTATAAAGGCTGCGAAATCACAATAATATTTAAATAAAAAGTTATGAAAAATATTTTACTTATTGGGTTGGCTAAGGGGTGTTGACAACCACTCTTGGGTGCTTAGTGCCGACCTTTGTGCACATATATGGCATACACCTACCTGTTTGTAGGAGTCCCCCAAAGCCGCCATCTTTGCAGCCAACTCCATGGCAGACCATGGCCATTGTCTTTGGCTATTGGATGGCCACTGATAATATAACTCCTTCCCTGGCTGCTGGTTCTCTTTGTAGTGGTGCCATATACAACCTGGCTATATATTGCACAGCGAATGTGCTGTGTATGTGTATGTGCAGCACGGTGGCTCAGTGGTTAGCACTCCGGCCTTTGCAGCGCTAGGTCCTAGGTTCGAAATCCCAGCCAGGACACTATCTGCATGGAGTTTGCAGGTTCTCCCCGTGTCTGCGTGGTTTTCTCCGGGTACTCCGGTTTCCTCCCACATCCCAAAAACATGCAGTAAGGTTCATTGGCTCCCCCTAAATTGACCTAGATTACCTTAATGACATATGACTATAGTAGGGACATTAGATTGTGAGCTCCTTTGAGGGACAGTTAGTGACACAACTATGGACTCTGTACAGCGCTGCGTAATATGATGGCGCTATATAAATACTGTATAATAGTAAGAAAACAAAAAGCCACCAAGGACAGGAGAAAAGTTTTTTTTACTTGCCAACTGTGGCAAACCTCTACCTCCTGGTGATTTTTTAAATATTAAGTTTTGTTCCTCCTTTAGCTTAACCAATATACACCAGGGACCAGTGAGGAAGAAGTATTTGCATGCAATCATGAACATTTGCTGCAATGCCACAAGTCACAAATGGTCATGGGTCACCTGTTGCCCCCTCAAAACACTTTGCAATTGCTTGTTAATACTTACTTATGCGGTTGTAAAAAGTTCCTATTCAAGTCTATGGCATTGGTTCAAAGGCCGGCTGACCTGAGATGTTTTTTGGGTCTTCTAAAATAAATGCAACACAACCACACCGCCTTCAAATGTTTGGAAAAAAGGTTCTCAATAATTTCAATGATGTTCAGGGCTTTGGGGAAATCAGTATTGGTTCCAATGCTGCACCATTTGGAATAACTGTCCTTCTGAAGAAGATAATGATGGGGTTCAGAAACATGTTCTTTGAATTTGTTTTCCTTTGAACAACAGGCAGTAAATGGGTCCAATTATTTAATTCTTGAAAATAAAGACATTTTCAGGGAGTACAGTCTTACATTTCAGGTGGTGGAATAGTAGTCAGTAGTCTGAGATGAGCCTTTACCAAACTTGCAGCATCCAATTAAGCCTAATGAAATTATCCTCCAATGTAGAGGCTCTCTTCATGAAGGGAGATCAGATAATCAAGTCACATGCCCCCCTCTCCGAAACATCTCCCCTTCTCAGCCGCCATCATCCCTTTGATCTTTTTGGGGACAAAAGGCATCTCTTTGCCGTCTAATGGGTTGATTTAATATTGCTGTGTGCATCACATTTGTGTAATCTATGATGTGCTGGTTGCTTGTGGTCCCGGGGAAGAAGTCAGGCTGAGAGTATTGCCCTAGAACAGACTGATTAGTATTGGTTTATAGAAAAGACCTCACTGCTTGAACAAACTTCTTCATTTAATTTATTTCTCAGTTTCGACCTCCAGCGTGATAATGTTTGTCTTGTGTCATTGACAAAGGATCTCCATTGGCAGGGACATCGATAACATTTGCCTGGCAAGTCTGACTATCTGGAAAAGCATATCTGATGCATATGGGAAATAGCTAAATGTACAGATGAAATACATATAAGGGGCTGATATGTGCTATAGCATTTGTATCGCATTGCTGCTTTTGCCGTGTGTTAGTAAGGTACATTTGCATTGCATGAATAGAGATCCACCAAAGTATGTGTTGTGCATTGTTGTAAATTGTAATAACACAATGTAGTAGTGATGAACTACTGTGCGTACTGTGTGTAGAGGATGAACCTGTGCATGGCCATAGTTGGCAGAATTGTTTTTTCTTTGGTGCATTAAACACTTACAGGACTTGTCTGGACAGTGAAAGGAGAAACAGCTAATTAATAAGCTCATTTCTCTGCTACTTTTTTTTTCTATCAGCATGACTTTTGCAATATGGCACAAATAGTTGGCCCCATGTGTTGCTCTGCCCCATGTGTTCCCTCTGAACTCTACAAAACTGGGACTTTAACAGGTAATACTAGGTCAGCTTTAGGTACGTACGCTGATTCCTAATTAAAAAAATAAGGATGTATTAGTTATGTGTAGTTTGCATGTTTTCCCTGTGTTTGCTTGAGTTTCCTCTCACATTCCAAAAACATGTGAATAGGTTAATTGGGTTCCCCCCAAAATTGGCCGTGTTAATGATATATGACTATGGGGGGGGGGGCATTACATTGTGAGCCCCTTTGAGGTACAGTTAGTGACATGAATATGTACTTTGTACAGCGCTGCGTAATATGTTGGCCCCATATAAATACTGTGTAATAATAATAAATATATTATAGAGCTGCATTTCTTTTATTTTATTTATTTAATACACCTGGAGTTCAGCTTTAAACGTCTTCACGAAAGCTGGTAATAAGCAAGTGATAAATCTATGTTACAGGGAACTTGGAAAAACAAAATCGTCTATTGACAGCCTAAATATCATTTTTTTCATTCTTCATCAAATTCTACTATAAAAGCAAATAATTGCCTAGCGGTATCCGTCCATTTTGGCGGCAGGGCTGGGCGTGAATGGGTTAAAGAAAAGCTCCAGCTTAAAGCATATCCGAAAAACGTCAGCTCTTCGCCCCTGCGCTCCATCATCTCCACGGCAGGACCAAAGTTTCAGATTTTGGGGATTGTCAAAGAGAAGTCCCAGCGGATCCCATGTCAGTTTGTGTAAAATATCCACAGCCCAGTGTACAAACCGTGGAATTGAGGGGGCTCTGCTTCTCTTTACTGGGACAAACACCAGGCCCACACATCCTCTAACTGCGCGGCTCATATAATTACCTTGCTTGTCTGTGCCAGAAATCTGTTCAAACGAAGGCTCTGAATTTTCCAAGTCTGGCTCTCGCCGTGGACGCTCCATTTTTCCATAGGAGCCTGTGCAGATGGAGGCATGTCCAAGGTTTGTCCAGCTCTCCGCTGATTGGCCCTGACAGAAGGCCCCTTTCTTCTCAACGGGTCTGGATGGAAAAAAAAATAGATTCCCAGAATCCTCCGCTTCCTCGGCCCTAATCACCCGAAGTGTGAGATTCTATACCTTGTTTACAGTGAGACTGAGACGCCAAGAGTAGAGGTGACCTTGGAGCTTATACAATGGTGAATGTGAACACAAGGCCCGGTTATAAGAGACGACGGAGACATTTCGCAGCTCTCGAGTGTCATTGACCTCACCAAACGTGTTTGGGTATCAGATATCACGTCAAGGAAGGAAAATGGGGCAAAATAGACAAAAAGGGCAACAGACGGACAGACGTACGTTGATGCTGTCCTGAGCACACGGGAAGAGCAGAAAATGTCCTTATTTTGTTCATGTCTGTATTAAACTTCTGTGGCTTTCCCAAAAATCTGGCCTTGTTGGCACACACATAGCTTGCTGAGGTCCCATGCAGTCCAGTTACAACTTACAAAATTCAGTAGCAATGAATCTCGAGTTACAGTTCTCAGATCTGCAAAATGTATTAATTGCAGTTCATTGCTGTTGGTTGCCACAGTTTCCCCATCATATTGAACAAACCCTTGGGTCTGATTAGAGAACATCAATTAGCATGAGGGGGTAAATAATTAGCACATTGTTAAGTCATATTAAGAACTTGTCCCTATATAGCACCAACATATTATGCAGCACATTACAAAGTCCATATTCATATCACTAACTGTCTCTCACAATCACAATCTAATGTCCCTATTTTAGTCATATATCTTTAACACAGTGTATGGCCAATTTTTGGGGGAAGCCAAAAACTTAACTATGTTTTTGCTATGGGGGAAGAAACTGGAGCTCCCAGAGGAAACCTACAGATAATGCAGATAATGTCCTGGCTGAGATTTGAACCTAGGACCCAGCACTGCAAAGCAAGAGTTTGATCAACTGTGCCACCCATGTCTTCCAAATGTCCTTCATTTAGCATTACTGTCCATCAGAAGTAAACTCTTTTGTCATTTTCCTTCCCAACCTGTCCCATTGTGGTCTGATAATAATACCTCTATAAAACTTACAATCAAACCTAAAGTTGACTCTCCCCAAGACATTTGACATAATAAGAAAGTATGCACAGAATATCATAAACACAGGGAAATAGCTAGGAATAAAGGAGTCCTATAAGAAATTTTGGAAAAATGTTAGACCCACCTCAAAAAAAAAAAAAAGTTACCTAGTTACTTTGGATCTGCACTGGGCATATTTGCAAACCTGAGGTCATGGAACCATCTAGGGTGTCAATGCCTAGCCATGATGCCATCTGCTCTACATATGCATCCTAATTCCACAATTATACTCATGCTGACCGCCATGATTTTCAAATCTTGGCTGGCACCAATGAAGATCTTTCCTTTTACATTGCACAGGAACTATAGTGTGCCACCAAAAGCAATCCGGTTGTCCCAGTTTTGCAGTTAATGCAGTAATTAAAGCAAAATTCCAGGCAAACAGTTAAAAACACAAATGAAAGCAGAAGGTAGGTAACTTCTGTCCACCCAGGCCTGAGATTTACTAAGATGGATCACCTAGCAGCACCCTGTCTGGCAGGATAGAAGACCTGATTTTTATCTGGTGTGGATAAGTACTGGTCTTGTCCCTCCCCCAGCCTGTAATTGAACAGTGAAAGAAGGAGCAGCAGACCAATGAGTTTACCTTTTGTTTTTTTCCACCTACCAGCATGAACAACTGATTGACTCCATGTGCTTCATCTCATAATACATTTATATATAAATTATTACTGAACTGCATTAATGTGGCCCTTTATTTCTCCCTAGAGCTCTGCTTTAAACCTTTTGGAATATAGGATTTGACTGTATCTAAGCAAAGTGATGATGTGAATTCAGTTTTTTAGGTTGTCCTACAATTTAAATTTACCCAGGAGAGGGTTAAGTCCAGCTATGGGGTCATGCTGAATCATTCTGAAATACGCACAAGGGGAACATTTACGAGACTGTGTTTTTCCATAGTGTTTTCCATAGCGTTGCATGCAGAGAGTGTTGACTGAGAAGCATTGTAAGATGCTGATGTCACTTTTTGTTAACAGCTCCGCCGCTAGCTGCTGTGCATCAGTAGCCTGGAAATCTGGAAATCTGTGTCTGGTATAGATTCTTACAATGAGCAACACAATACAGAGGCAGCTAATAAGGCAGTGTTATGACTTTTTAAAAGCCATTGAGCATACTTTCCTACTGACCCAAAATCTGGTTCGAGAAATTCATGTCTGAGGCTAGTAACAGACCATTGATGAACCTGCACAAGAAAGTAGGGAAACCTATCACCACTTCTCGTAACAAAAGTTTTACATGACCCAAAGCCACCAGGGTAGTCTAAGATAGGTTTGCCCAAGCTGCTGTGCAGGCACCAAATACTTACGGCTACATCCAGATTGGCAGTGAGGTTGTGGAGCGATTATCCCTTTCTCAAGCTATTGGCCCTGATTTATTATACTTCTCCAAAGCTGGAGAGGATACACTTTCAGCAGTGAAGGTGGGTGATCCAGCAAACCTGGAATGGATCTGGTCCAGGATTAAAAACATTTGCTAACAAATAGCAAACTACTTTAAAGAAATCCAATCCAGGTTTGCTTGTTCAAAGGAGAGCTTTAATAAATCAGGTCCAATGAATCCATGACTCAGGGAAGACGTTACATGTGAAAGCCCAATAGAGAATGAATGGGGACAGCAATGGATATTATTATTAATAAACAGGAATTATATAGCGCCAATATATTACGTAGCGCTGTACATTAAATAGGTAGCTTAGTACCACTCACTGCCGCTCGCTGTCAAATGTGCAGACTTTGGTTCTTTAGGAACCAGTGGAGAGGTATAAGTGGCCAAGCCATTGGCAAGGTGCCAGTCACCAGGAGCCATGCAGATTTGTTTGATCCCACCTTTGGACTTAGGAGTATTTTTAAACCTTAACAGAGATCACAGTACCACCCTACATGAGTCCACAGAAGGACTGGGTTCAGATATGACACAATCTGATAAAAATACATACTTTGTGGTAGATTGGTCCAGATCCAATATTCAGACTGATTGGTGGAATTCTCAAGCAGACCTTACAGTATAATTTACAAAGGTTGAAAAAATTGCAGCAATTTGGTGATGAGTAGAACATAAGGTATAAGGGCAACAAATACCATTACTGGAGGAACCATTCTTGGAAATTGCTTATGATTCCATGCAGAGATTGCTATGTTCAATCACCTATTTCTTGCAACACATTAGATTATTTATAATAAACTAAAAAAGTTCCACTTTATCATGCTCCAGCTTCAAAACAAAGTTTCAATTACAAACCGTATGACCAAGTGCTGCAGAACTCAGTGCAGTGTTTGTAGCCTTTGTTTGCAAAACTCTCCTTGAGCAATTTTACCATTAACTATCATTAAATACCAAAACTGGAGAAATTGCTTATGGTTTCTTGCAGATATTGTTATGTTCAATCAGCTTTTTCTTGCAATTCCACATTAGTTTATTTAAATATCTTTGAATAGGATTTCCAAATCTTGTTAACCAGACCTGATACTCTATAGATCATTACGGAGCTCCATCCTGTACACTGAATAAAATATGTTTAGTAAAAGATGAAAAAATGTTGTATAAAATAATTAATTTAAAACTTGGGATGCAATGGGAAAGCCAAGGATCCCAAATTATGAGATTGCATTCATGTACAGGGCAGTAGCATCTTCCTGTGGGATTTGGGATTAAATAATTTTAGGACGAAGCCCAGTGATGTAATTAGCACCTAGAGGAAGCAGATGGGTGCTTGGGTTTATTATTTATTAATCAGGTGGTGGTTGTCTCCCAAATCTACCTTGCAAATTAATGCAGGATTCCTTTTAAAAATGTGCACCAAATGGAACTCCAACTTTATATTGCTCTAGCATCAAAAACAAAGTTCCATTTACAAACCATATGACCAAGTGCTGCAGAGCGGACGTGCTGTGTTTGCCGCTTTTGTCTGCTAAAATGTCCTTGAGCAATCTTATCATTAAGTACCATGACCGTTAAATAACAGTGCAATTACTTCTTCAAATAATACTCAGATAAAGTGACAACAGTTGCTCAGTGTGTCCCGGTCGTCTACAGCCTTGAGGACAGGGGATGCACGAAATCTGTTGATTTGCACAGCTAAATGTGCTTTAATCCGGTTATGAAAAACACAAAGAAGGGCACTCCCCTAGGGGTACGATTAAAATCTTGGGCACGTGGGGCATAGAAAGGGACACTTTGTCATCTTCTTGTGACATTTTATGGATTGTTTAGGAAAACTATTCAAAATTTCCTCCCAGTAGTTGACTCGTGCTCTGAGTCTTGAAGTGGCTTTGAGAGATGTCAGTAAAGACTTATATATAGATTAAGCCTGGTGCAATTTACAACTACTATATATAAACTTGTAATATATGGCCAAAGGCTTTTGGACACCCGGCCATCACATCTATAGTACATACAGTATATGAGATTGTTGGATATCCTATTCCAAATACTGAGGCTACTGGTATTGGCGCAACATACAAAGACATTTTAGACCATTGTGTGCTTCAAACTGTGTAACACAAGTTTGGTGAAGGCTTTTGAAAATCAGTTTCATAGGAGCCATATTTTGATAAACTGGATGTAGGGTAATACAAGTGCAGACTAATTGGAATGCTATTGGTGAGCCAGGTCTTCTCATTCAATATCAGTACCAATGGAGGCAATAAATCTGAAGTTTCTCATCTACAACAAGTGTGTAGATGCAAATAATTCTGTCTCTTTTTGCTGCATACTTGTTCCAAGTCAATCTCTCAGAAAGGACTTGGCAGAAGTGAAAATCTATATAGGCACCAAAGCCCATCAGGTGGTTAAAAACACCAGAAAACCTGCGTTGTACCAGTGTGTAACCAATATGATAAGTAACAATAAGAAAATGAACATCATCATGCCGAAACCATCATTTCCACAAGGAGAACAGATATAGGAGTGTTTGTATTCCTCAATGGAACTAAGAACATGCATTTAGGATAATTGGCTTACCCCAAATTGGCCTTGGACTGTAATAATGACATATGAATACGGATGTGAGTTTCTTTGAGGGAAAGCTAGTGACACGACTATGGACTTTGTATATATAAATACTGGACAATATTAATAATAATGACTACTATGGAGCCTACAATCTCATCCCTTCACTTAACTAACCTAAAAAACTTCACCCTAAATCTTTACCCTAAACAAAATATACTGTAGAACAGGGGTCGGCAACCTTCAGCCTTTAGGCCAGATATGGCCTTGCCTGTAGTTCGTTCCAGCCTAATGCCCCCTGGCTGATCCGGCCAAATGCCGGACGGCAACCCGCGGCTTCCGAGCCGCGAGTTGCTGGACAGATCTACCAGGGGGCGTTAGGAACTACCGAAATCAGGGCCACCGGAACTCCGGTGCCGCCTCCTTGCTGTAGCTCCCCTATTTCCCGCGGCAGGCCTGATACTTCCGCTGCCGCTGGAAATAGGGAATGCTCCCTGAAGGTAAATCCCTCTCCTCCGCAATGCATATGGAGAAGAGGGATTTCACTTCAGGGGGCGTTCCCTGGTGGGGGTCCTGAACCATTAGGGTGGGACTCATAGTCCGGCCTACTGTGCTTCCACCCACCCCTGAAATGGCCTAGTGGCCATAAAAATTTGCCGAGCCCCGCTGTAGAATATAGGCTGGGACCATTTGCCAATGCACATTGCTTAGATAATGATGGCAACCTCCAAATGCAGAAAGCCATTACTATGCTTAAGGTAGGTCTATATGGAATGGAAATGTTGATGCGTGTTGATGCTTTTTGATGCGTAAGCACATTCATACATCATGACACATCGATATTTGTCGTTACACAAGCCTTTAGACATGCCATAATCTCCATGATACCCAACATTACCCATCACACAACCATTGCTGGATGTCACATCTCCTACCTTGCAGCAATAGTGCAGGGAATGCTGGATGATGCCATGGCCAAATGTGGTCATGACCCAAATTGGAGCTATTCTTACAGCACATTGAATGCTATTAAAATCAGTTTATATGTATTTTATATACAGAAATTAAGATGTACATCTTTTTGGCTTCCTCAAAGAATGGTATATGAAGGATTTTTTCATTTTCAATATTTCCCCCGAAGCCACAAGAAGGTTTGTTTTGGTACATGTTCCCAATGGTAACATCCGGCTTCTTATTCTTTTTTTTATTTTACATATTAGCTCTAAAGTATATAATTCTGTCTTGCCCATTAACTACAATGTATTCTGCCATTTCTGCAAATATTATGCAGAATTTGGTAATTGTGCCAATCCCTTTTTTTTATCCCAAATGTGGTTTCTTGTGCTGATACTTATGAAGACTTACGTATATCACTGAGAGTTACAAAATAAATAAATCACCCCGGTGCAGTCACTGAAAGCTTTTAAAAAATAATAGAGATTGTAAAATTTCCAATTCTGTTCCAAACAAAGTTTAGGATTGTTTGCTCATAAATTGCTTTCTTTCACCCAAACTTTTTGGTAAAATTGGACCATGCAGAATAAGTAATTACTGTGTAATTGGTTCTAATATATTCCTTTACACTTATATATTAGTTCTGTTTTAGCACTCATGATTTAGTTTTGTAATTTTGTGCTCAACTTTCCTAAGCCGTCTTTTGCTCTAATGCGTCGGACTGTAGACTTCTGCATAGAAAATATGGTAAAAGACAATCAGTACTTTGGGCTACATGGCAAAGTTGGAAGGCTAGAACCGGATTGGGCTCCAAACTCTACAAAGCCCAAATATGAATACCAGATAAGGGGAATATATATTCCGCATTTTGTTTTTTCTAGTTGTCCAAATCTGGGACATTCCCAGAGACCAAAACGTCCTGGAACAAACCTTCAAAGCTACGGCCTGTCCTTGGAAATGACTGTTACAGCTCTGATAATAAACACAAGGGGTCGCTTTGTAAAAACTGTAAAACTCGTTGTGTATCCCCCATTCCAGGCTGGTGACACGCCAGATTTCCTGAGCCTTGTGTAACTCACTACTGGGCTCATTACCTATGGATTCACTACTGAGTTCATTACCTATGGATTCACTACTGGGTTCATTACCTATGGGCTCACTACTGGGCTCATTACCTATGATTTTACTACTGGGTTCATTACCTATGGATTCACTAGTGGGTTCATCACCTATAGATTCACTACTGGGTTCATTACCCATGGGTTCACTACTGGGTTTATTACCTATGGATTCACTTCTGGGCTCAGTACCTATAGATTCACCACTGGCTTTCTTACCAATGGATTCACTACTTGACTCAGTATCTTTGGGTTCACTATTGGGTTTATTACCTATGGATTCACTATTGGGGTCAGCACCTATGGATTCACTATTGGGCCCAGTACAATACCAACATTAAAATCATAACCCCAGCGTTTTCCTTTTCATAAATTAGTACGATCAATTGTGTTTGTCTGTGCACAGCTCTCTCCCTCCTTGCATATCATAGCTTCCTCTGCTAATACTCCCTGTGCTGGCCCAGCTCCTCCTACTCCCTGCTGACTCTCCTACTAAAACTTTTATGGAGCTGCTGGACAAGGAGCAAAGGAGAATACTAAATTGTCACATGCATTTCCTGGGGCTGCTGCCATCACATACAAAGTGATGCACAGTAGATGTCTTTAAATGTCTTCACAAGGGCAAAAATCATGCACAAAATGCAAAAATGTGAGCCTATGACCGAAATGTTTCCTTTATATAAAAGATAACCCTTTTATATGAATTTAAAATTCATCTCTTTTTTTTCCCTAAATTATTTTTTTTTAAATAAAAGGGTGAAGCCCCTCCTATGCTCTCTTTACTGCCACGGCAGTAAAGACTGATTAGGAGTGCAAAGCCTCCTGGCTTACCCATGTCACGTATCCCATAAGTCTTTGGGCTGTTCTTTCTGTGCATGCTCAATCTTGGGCCTTTTTCCTGCAAAGCAAAAGCGGCTTTTCCAGGCATTTAAAAAAAGGTAATGTAAAATCGGCACTCTTTTTTAACCTTTTAAAGCAGGATACATCACCCAATCTTGCACCGTGCAGGTGGTGACAAAGCCAGACAAAGATGGAAGAAGATTGCGGCATCTGGGGAAGAGTGCCGGGATGAAGGAGGATTCCATGATGGCGCAGGACCCAATCAAGCTGAACTCTGAAGGGATTGAGGGATCTGCAGAAATAAAGGTCATTTTAAGTATAGTTCCGCTTTAAATGCACATATAACTTTAATAAAGGATCTGAGTGCTGTAAATTACTGAATAGACCCCATTTTATTGACAAGTCTTTTTAAAGCAAAGCTGCAGTAACTTTGAACGTGATCCGTTTCCTGCATCCATTGTGCAGCCGTGATCTGGTTACCCCTAGTAGTAGCGCATGTACAGGTCATTATCTCCCAGGGTTGCCCCAGCCAGCAGAAGAGACTCAGGAGACCCTCATCATGGTTGCACAGACCCCATCCCTCTATTTTCTTCAGGGGCTGCTGCGAGGAGTGGTCCTACTAATGAGAAGCTCTGTTTCAGCATCTGATCTTTCACAGATGGCTAGGACGTAGGAAGTGCAATTATAAGAAAATTGCAAAGAGGCAAATGGGAAGTTGCCAAATGCTGCCATTGCCCATTACCTACCTGGGCTGGATGATTGTTCTAGACAACGGCTGCATCTGTATGTGCTTTAAAGGGATGCAAAAGGCCAATATAGGGCTGGGGGGAGGGAAGAGGCAGCAGAGATCCCAAACAGGGAACACAGAGAGCAAGAAAAAAGAACGTCAGAATCTAGGGAAGGACACAGATGGTTATAAAACGCAAAACTATCACCTGGTTAAAGGATATGTTCAGTCATTATCCACATTTAACCCCAAACCTTCATTTCCACATTCAGATCATATCCAAATATTCTTCTTTTACCATGACCCTGCATCTTTTCATCCAATTTCATCATCACCAGGATTGTACAATTCTTACAGGAGTTGCTGCTGGGAGATTTCTTTGGATGTGGGCATGACACCAGAACTACAACTCCCAAGTGCCTTTTCCATATAAGATCAGGCTCTAGGGAGTGATGACAGCAACTTTCTTTTGTTAGGAACTAAATAAATATATGTATAAGGGAAGGAATAGAGGGGGCAAGGGTACAAGGAGTTCCATTATCTAATAGGTGGGGTAGAGTGGGATACAGAGCAAGAGAGGCATTGTGTTGTCAGCCTAAGTAGTAAACAGGCACTTAATGAATTTTTGACACATCAACAAGTATACTACTTTGCTAGAAGTTTGTAAAATGATAAATATGGAGCACTTCCTACATCCCAAAAACATTGGTTATTTGGCTTCCCCCCAAAATTGACCTTAGACTTTATTAATGACATATGACTATGGTAGGGACATTGGATTGTGAGCCCCTTTGAGGAACAGTTAGTGACACGACTATGGACTTTGCACAGAACTGTGTATTATGTTGGTGCTATATAAATACTGTGTAATAATAATAAAATTAATAATAATAATATTAAAAGATAGATAGGCACCACAAGGAGACAAATCTTAGTAAAGCTAAAGGGTGACCCAAAACCTGGAATAGATTTCTTAAAATAACTTGCTATTAGTTAGCAAATTATTTAAATCTGGGACCAGATCCATTTCATATTTGCTGGATCACCCATGTTCTACCATGATAGTCTATCTTCCCCATTCTTGCAGAGCTTTAATAAATCAGGTCCAGGGTGATCCTTCTACAAGGTAGATCTCTGGTACAATCTTACCGACCCAAAATGCCATATAGTGGCCAGCAGAGATGACCACTAGGGATGAGAGAGCGTTTTTAAAACTCGATCTGGCAGTGAATTCGGCCATTCACCCTTACCAAAATTGTAAGCGAAAATGGCCAGTGTAAATTCGCCGATCGAGCTGGAATTGAAAAAAAAAGAAAAAAAAAACAGCTCTGAGAATCCATTGCGATCCCGGGGCACTAGAGGTTCACAGTGGAACTGCAGAAGAACTCTCAATGGAGTTTACCCATTGAGAGTTCTTCTGCAGTTCTGCAGTTCCACTGCGATCCCTGGCACTAGAGGTTAATAAACCTCTTGTGCTGGGGATCGTCTCAATGAATGCAGCCTGGGGCTCTAATTAACCTCTAGTGCCCAAGGGATCGCAAACAGGAGGATTCCCAGGGAATCCTGTGAATCCCCTGTAATCCTCCTGTTATAATTTCCTCGATCCTCCGATGGTTTTGTGAAATCGGTTCGACAAAATTTTGCGGAACCATCGGAAGTTCGAGGAAATTTTCACAATAATGCCAGCGGTCATCCCTAATGACCACATTGTTTGTCAAAGACCTGGCATTGTAAATTCTATACATTAGACTACCGCTTCTTAAAATTGCTCCTAAAATTGCAACTAAAAAATAAAAGAGCCAAATTTTTTGGGGGGTTGAATTTGGATAGAAGGGAAGGGTTACAAAAGTTCAGTTTTTTGCTGTTTCCACTTGGTCCCACTGGGGAGATTTCACTTCTTTTCCTGGTATGTAGACACCACAGGAAGATAGAACATCTTCCTGTGAAGTGAGGGAAGTCTTTTTTTTAGACACATTTCACTGTAACAAGTGTCCCCATAGAAAACTTGGTCTCTGTTCCATTGGAAAAACAAACCCTAAGATTTCTTTTTACTTACTGTCACATTGGGACAACCCAAATGGGTCTTTTTCATGAAAACCCGACTATTCCAACCATTCTCTCAAAAACAATACTAAACAAAAAAACATATATATATATATATATATATATATATATATATATTTATAGGAAAAGTTTCAAATAAACCCTCCTAATGTTACCCCTATGCTCCCTCTGTCACCAGAACAAAAATGGAGAAGAGAGAAGTAGGTTTTCCTATAATTCATTGCACAGGCCAAGATTTGTACCGCATCGACTGCAGGAGGAGTTCCTTTTCCTATTGGTGGTATCACATCTCCCCAATTGGCTACAGAACAAAATTCTTACCCAACAGGGGTCATCACATATGGCGGATGGATTTTCCATCTCAGAACTGCAGGCATTTTGGCCCCAAACCCCCCGACTACTTTAACAAGAACATTTCTGAGGGTCACTCGTTATGTATGATTGATGCCTCCAAAATGAGAAGCCATTTTTTTAATGATTTTGTTCTTTACTTTTGTGGTTTTGTGTAATTAAAATGTAACAGATTCCTATAACTGACAAAGGGCGGTTGGAAAATGCCATCTTTTATGACCAGTTCTACCACAACATACGCAGCTTAGCGTGTTTGCGTGTCTCTGTAACCTGACGGACGAAGGCTCTGGCGTCACCCAGTCCGGTTGTGAGGCCGTGGGATATAACGGGCTTATCCTGCCAGTTTAGAGATTGATGGTTAACCAAAAAACCAACATTTTCCATGTTGTGCTTCTGTAATGAAGCCGACAAGTCAGAAATATTCACCTTGTTAAACCGAGACTGCTGGCCGCATTGACTTGCCTTAATGTCCTTAGTTAAAAGACTTTCCTTAACATGACTTCCAAAAGACTTAACAAGGAGGTAGGAGGGGTAACAACTCTCCGGGGTATCACACAAACACTTGAAAATTCCAGGAGTTTAACGCATTCGGTGACATGTTAGTAATATGTGGCTGTGAGCATGCTGAATAATTGGCTGGCATATCTGCCTTGCTGAGAGGCAAACCTTTGGTCTGATTCTACTTAGAGCTCTGACTGCATGGAGTGCGCATGTCTCCTGCAGTTGGAATGAATTTTCTCCTACAAACATTTTGAAAAGTTGCAAGATAAAGTAAACTTTTTCCTTTTTTTGTTGTTAAACTTCATTCCATAATTTTGTCTAGATTGAGATTATGACATCAGTCTGCTGCAGGTTGTAGGAATTCTTTATTCAGTCTCTTCTTTCACTGTGAGCAGACGTAATTTTGTAGCAAATCTCAAAATGAGGGACTGCAGCAGGAGCAGAGAACATACAAATACCGCATACACACCGAGATTTGGTGTGCCATCCTTTAGCTGGCCATATGAATTGTAATCATGGATGATGCCTGAACAGAAGAAGGTATTGTCAGGGGGACAAGGACAGATTTCTGTGTGAGAATATGGGCCTGATTTATTAAGGCTCTTCAAGAGGGGAAAATAGAACCTGGGTGAATCATCAAACCAGGCTGATGGCCGAATGGCTTTCTGATAAATCAATTGCTTTTAGCAAATGCTTCAAATCCTATAACAATTCCATTCCAGGTTTGATGGATCATTAGGGTTCACTAATGATAACCTATCTTCTCCAATCTTGGAGATTTTTATTAAATCAAGTCCCATATATGCCGGAATGTGCTTTACATTATCATCATTACTTAATATCCATGTTGTTGTGCATGGATATTAAGTAATGATGATAATTCAGGCATATATGTAGTCTATAGGTCAAATCTGTCTCAACCAAAAACCACAGATCTTCACTCTTCTAGTCATCTTCTATTCTTCCTCTGCTTTTGTAACCTTTCTTTACTCTTCCTTTTCTTTCCATCTTCGTCTGCTCTTCCTGTACTTATCTACTCTTTTAGTTGTTCCCTATTCTTCCTCTTCATGAGTCTTCTTCTAATATTTGACTATTCTTTGGGTCTTTCTCTACTCCATTAATCTTCCTTTACCCTTCTAGTCTTCTTCGACTATTTGCATCTTTCTCTGCTCCTTCTCTACTCTTCTCTTCTTATACTCTTCTAGACTTTTTCTGTTGTTACTTCTTCCAGTTTGTATCTGCTGTTTCTGTACTCCTTACATTTTTCTCTACTCTTCCTCTACTGTTATTCCTCTGGGCTTCCTCTGCTCTTCTAGTCTTCTTCTATTCTTCCTCTGCTCTTGTAATCTTCCTCTACTCCCCATCTTCCTCTGTCCTTCTTGTATATATCTAATCTTCTAGTTTGTCCCCACTCTTCCTCTACTCTTTGAGTCCTCTTCTATTCCTCGCCTACTCTTTGAGTCTTTCTTTACTCCCCCTTCACTCTCCTAGTCCTTGTTTAGTCATCTAGTCTTCTTCTACTCTTTCCCTATTCCTAAAGCCTTGCCTTGCCTATTATTCCTCTAGTTTGTTACTCTAGACTTTTTCTACTCTTCCCCTACTGCTTGGGTCATTCTCTAGTCCATCAATTACTCCACTAGTCTTCTTCCACTTTTTAGTCTTCCTCTACTTCTCTACTCTTTGCGTCTTCCTCTTCTATTCACCTCTTCCTATACTTGTCTAGACGTAGTCTACTATTCCTCTAATCTTCCAGTTTTCATCTGTCCTTTCTCTACTCTTCTAGACATTCTGTACTCTTTTGGTTTACCTTTACCCTCCTCTACTCTAATAGTCCTCCTCTACTCTTAAAGTCTTCCTCTACTCTTTCTCTACTCCTCAAACCTTCCTGTACTCTCTGCATTTTCCTCTACCTTTTTGTCTACTATCATTCATCTCCTACTCTGTTCCTCTAGACTTCCTCTACTCTTTCTCTATTCTTCTAGCCTTCTTGCACTCTTTAAGTCTTCATCTACTCTTCTTCTATTATTTAAGTTTTCCTCTTCTCTTCTAGATTTCCTCTGCTCTTTTAATCTGTGTTGCTATTGGAGATTTTTTAGCACTTTCTGCATAGCAATAACATTATTTTAGCAGAAGCCGGTAACACTTGCAGCTTAATGCACAACAGGCGCTCACTGTAAATGTTTATAGGTGACACATTACACTGTTTCACACTGAATTCCTGGAAGCCGCTTATCACATAATGATGACTTCTGTTTGATATTAGGGAATACATTGCTGTTCCATAGAATGTTTCCGCTTCCAATCTATGTGCTGGATTTGCCAACAGGGTCTGGGCAGGCAATGTAAGCCCATTTTTTTTTAATGGGTTGAAGTAATATTTGTTTTGCACACAGTGAGCAGAATTTCCATTGCCCCATATTGTGTTTGGTACTGCTCTCTAGAGCTCTCAGCCCCGATGTAAGCAGTGTGCTCGAAAGATATGCAAAAATATGCAAAGTCATAGGTAATGCCTACATATGATGCTGAGCCCCAATGACTAAAAGAACAAAAAGTCAGATAGTTACTATGGGGCTTGGAGTAAAAATGGGGTCCATACAGACCTAACATATTATCATTATAATAATTCATTATTGCTCTGTTTGCAGCTTCTCTGTTTAGCAGCTTGCAGCACCCCCAGCCCCCTTTAGTATTATGCTCTCTGTCAATCTCAGCATCCCTGGCACACTGTGCACAGCTGGAGGGAATCAAAAAGCCAATGAGATTCGTTCCTGGTCATGATTCTGTCCTACTATTGGCTACTAGTTTTTTAGACCTTTCTAGTTCACAGGTTGCTGAATCTTCAGCTTGTTACCTGCTACTTGCTCAGCAATATTTTGCCCATTTCACTTTTTGGTTACTGATCCAAGCTTGCCTCAAAGTTTGCTCTCGGTTTATCTGTTGCTCTGGTCTTGGCCTGGTTTAACGGCGATTGTTGGCTGCAATCTGCCCCGACTTTAGTCCTTCTTGACCAGAAATTATTGCCTATCCCAACCCTGGACCATGTCGATTATTGTTGGTCATTGTATAAAACTTCAGATCATCTTGACCTTAATCTTCACTTGTTGTCTGTCCTGACCTCTGTTCTCGGTGGAACTTACTGATCATCTCAAGTGAAGTGACGCTCAATATAGGTGATTTTCCTGTTAATAGTCTCACTTCACTGGGGTTTGGTGTACATTATAACCAATCTGATGTAATGCATCTAGATTCATAATGTCAGAGTACTAAAACCTTATATGTATGTATGTTAAGACATTTATTTTATTTTATTGAATATAAATAAAATATTTAAATCATTTTTATAAAAATACTGCCTTAAAGAGGCACTTTTCTCTTCATCCTCTCTTTATCTTTAGACGTTTAGGCTCAGCAACACTACCTAAGTAGTCATGAATCCTATCCCTTAGAAACTGATCACATACCAAACTTTCTAACAACATAACTAGTTCACCTCTTCCACCGTCACAGCTTCCTATTGGCCGAGGTGTGTGATCATGAGATGCATCCAAATGGACTTGTCATGACTGATGTCATGATGCTATTTTTTGGGACCCCCTTGAAGACTCCTAAAATTGATTTTTGTAATGGCCAGAAAGAGCATCCACATCACCAGGAACCAATGTGAGCCCTGGGAGAGGGTCAGTTCATAAGACATAAGAATTAGGTCCCCTTGTTTGGGGCTGTAATGTGACAGTGACAATAGGAAAAAAAATCAAGTCTTTTAGCTTCAAATCCTTTTTTTTCAGGATGAGGGGTTAGGGGGTAAAAGACATGGATGGGCAGAGAGGGGTATCCAGGAAATGATCTTTATAGGAAATGGGGTAACCCAACATTTATACATAATTATCTATATATGTCCAAGTGTTGGTGCTCTTGTAGATCTCAGTAGAGGCTCCTTGGCATACTAGGTGGCTTCCTTGCATATTTTTGCATGTAGGCAACTGTTTCTTTTTTCACTGTGAAAAGGAGGTTTTAATTAGCTAGACTGACTAACTAGCTGGATAACTGCTAACAGAAAATGAGGCTGCCATTTAGAAACAGAATTATTATCTGTCAATAAACTAAAAATTCTGAACCTTTTGGAGTCTTGTCTTCATTTGAATTATTTTCTGGTTTAGTTTGTGGGTTTGTGGACTGTCATTGGACCCCACCCTTAGCAGCTGGGCTTTACAACATTGTGAGAAGGCTTCAGCCCTGGAACATTACTTTGTTATTTTAGGCCCTGGATTTATATGCACAGACAGTTCAGGGTATGTCAATTCGGATCTAAAATTTGTGATTTAAATGTAATGATTTATATCTGTGATAAAATGTGATTTCAACATGGTTATTGTTGTGATAAACCTTTTTATTTGTACAGTTGATAGGTTTAAGCTGCGTACACATGGCAAATTTTTCTCGCCCGATAATCGGTATCGGCCAATTATCGGGCGAAAATCTGCCGTGTGTACAGTCGGTCGTCGTCCATCGTCCGACGACCGTCCTGGCGGATCCATGGACGATGGACGACGACCGATCCTAATGAAAGGGAAGGGGAGAGCGCGCAGCAGGGTGCCGCTCCGTCGCTCTCCCCCTCCCCTCTCCATAGAGCATGAACGGTGCTGTATGTACAGCATCGTTCATGCATCGTGCAGTCTTTTCTCGTTGGAAAGGATCGTGAAAGATCCTTTCCAACGAGAAAAATTGCAGGTGTGTACGCAGCTTTAGGCTTATAAGGTTACAGCACCACTCCAGCTTTTATCATTTATCCAGGTCATTGTAGATAAGTAGTAGTTCACCACCCCTCCACTGGACCTTCATGTAGTTTGAAGGTTTAACACCTATGCAGACTTCCTGACACCAAGCATGGCATTATTCTATTAAAACAAGGTCAACACGTTTTATACCTCCTGGTCTTGGACGATCAACATCTGTAGATTCACATTTCATGGTGATTGGACTAAAGTTTTTATGATGTGTAGATATAAACACTGGGGTATTTCCTACTCTGGTAAAGGATAAGGTTGCCTGAAAGATTGTAAGATGTCTTCAATATTACAGGAACAAGTTTAGCTGAATGTAACCAACAACTACTAGACATTCAGCATTAAGGGAAAAATAGCAAATTTGCAACCCAGCACTTTATAGTTGCAATTCTCTTTCCACTTTTTCAGGTCTTCTGGGTTGCATGACACTGACATGTTCTCTGTGCCCAGGCTAGGGCCAAAATACCACTACTCTGAATGGTGCTCATGGTTATTTTAACACCATTTTGGACAGAAGGATCCATCAGCCTCATTTGCCACCGGAGGCAAAAAAGAAGAACATAGTTATTTTTTATATGTGGAGGTGTATCCAAGTTTGGAGAATGCGTTGAAGCTGAACTTTAGGGAAAAAATAAATTTGCATTGCAATAGATTTTATAAACAGAATTACCCAGGAGAGCATCTGTGCTGAGTAGAAAGGAGGCAGGGCCCAGGTAGGTAGACACTGTCAGGCAGGTTTCAGCAACATCAACATGTAGACGTGACTGTCATGTGGGGGTAGGAGATATACAATTATGTTTTCAAGGCAGCAGACAGTGGGCATAAGACTGTTGTGACCAATTTCATGGATTGCAGGGTTCTCCCCAGGCCCTTTTAGCTGGGTGCACCACCCGGCACTTTTCAGCACCCACCCAGCTGTTAGGGGCTACAATTTCTTCCCACCCGGCTTAAAAAAATTTCTGGGTTGAGCACTGGATTGCATAGCATAGACATTTAATGATGGGGTTATGTGGCTGGTTCCTACAAAGCATATACAGAAATAACTGAATCAGAATTCTCAAAGTAGAGAAATGACATTATGGCCTGGTTTAATATAGCTCTTCAATACTTGAGAAGATAGACTATCATGGGAAAACTTGGCTGATCCAGCAAACCTTAAAAATATTTTGCTTAGTAGGCAAATGTCTTCAATCCTGGGCCAGATCTATTGTAGGTTTGCTGGATCACCCAAGGTGGCCTATCTTCTCAAGTTTTGGAGAGGTTTAATAAATCAGGGCAATTGTGTCGAAAGACATGGAGTACCATTGATAGTAATAGTATAATTGTAGGAAAGTTGTATAATTGTAAGAAAGTTACAGCAAAAGTCTCAGTTTTTCATTTCTTGAAGTCATTCTGGTACATAGAAATGGTGGTGAAGGTGATGTCGGCAAAAGTCTGGCAAAAGGAGTATGGAGGACATATTGGGCAATGTTTGAGCAATAATAACCTCTGGAACAGTAGGTTCAGGATAAGTCAAGGTGGCCATTGATGGAGTGGCTAGGGATGACCAAGCAAGTTTTTAAAACTCGATCTCGCGGCACACTGTTCTCAATGAATGTGGTCACTGCCAGAGGCATTCTTACTCATCCCTAGGAGTGGCCAATAGAGGACAACTCATCTCTGAATGGGGTAGACCAGTATATCCAAGACCACCAATCTACTCACCATCATGAATTTTTTATGGAAGTTATTTTGCTCCACATTTGAAACTCTTCCATTGGACTCCGGGACTCCCATAATATTCCTCCGGAACCCCAGCTGGCACCAAGCCTCCATTGACAAGGGGTATTTTCAGCTTTATTTAAATACTATAGGGAGGCGATTCCCACTGTCTACAGCATCAAGGTTGTTCCTAACGTCCCGTAAACCTGTCATGAAGCGCATCAAGCCTGATCAAACTATATTGTAACTGCTGAATAATATCCCAGGCTTGGCGGCTTTCCCACAGATGTTGCACTTTCCCGAATGCTGAAAGATTGATACGTTCCACATGTTACAGTATCATGCTGACCCCGGCTGAACATCTCCACTTCTCTGTGCCAGCTATTTCTCTGCCCTGGTGTTTCATCTGTAAAAAGTAACTCCAGCCAAAACAAAAAGTTTGAGTAGCTATACTGTACATGGCACAGCCCAATTATTTCAAAGTTTCCTGCTCTACAAAGACTGCTAATTGAGAATCCAATGACTGAATTATGCTGGGGCACAACCAGGAGACAGTTGTCACCATAATACAGGAAGTGTAGAACAAGCAGGATCAACAGATATTGTTTAATGGAAACTGCAGATTTAAAGCGGACCTATCACCAAAATGTTCACTTTAAATAAATGGGTAAGGAAACACCTCCCCTTCTGTCTTTACTGCCACAGCACTAAAGACTGCATGGGAAGATAAAGTCTCTAAGGGATACCCATGTCACGTATCCTAGGAGGCTTTTGGCTTCTCTTTTCACATCTGTGCATGCAAGCTATTGGGCATGCGCAGAAGGATCAGCCAGAAGCCTCCTGGGATACGTGACCTATGTATCCCATAAGGCTCGGGTTTAGATCCACCTCCATTATATGTAGTTCTTTAAGCACGTTCAGTAGTGCAGCAAGCGGAGTTTTGCTTTAAAGAGCCATCTCTACAACAGAAGCAACCAAGCAAAAACATGTTGGCGTGCGCATTTTGCAAAGCGGAGGGGAGGAGTTGCCTTTGAGTTACCAATGTGCATAGCAGCTCATAAACTACAAGCCCTGAAAGTTATTGGGGTCTGGATTTTGATCTTAATAAAGCATGGTTGTCAAGCCTTGGGTTTAACTTCAAGCTCCAGATGTGAATAATAACAATAATAATACATTGTATTTATATGGCATTTCCAATTCTAAAACACTTTGCAATAAGACTTCATGAGGTATTTAACCCATGAGCAGGAGAGCCGGGGACAGGCAGCAATAATCCTCCCCTACTTTATAGGTAAAAAATGTCATCAGCTTAAAATGAATTTGGGCTTTGCCTGGAGAAATCAACATTGTATGTTTGCTATATAGAAGGCATTGCAAGAAGTTTAATAAAGCAATAATTTTTAATTACTTTCTGATCATTTGTTGAACCTGCTGCAATCCTGCAGGCACTCTGCAACCACTTCCTAGCTACATGCATGCCAGCAATTGTGCATGGCATTTCTTAAGGTGGGTTTCTTGAAAATCAGGACAAAAGATGATCATGCCTGCATAGTGTGCATAAAAAAAAAACATTTTAGAGGTATTTTCATCATATCTGATTTCTCCATTCCTAAAACTAGCAATCAGTTGACATTAATAATGATTTTATGATTTTCCAACAGTTATACCCAAACTGCCATTTTTATTAAAAGGCAATCACGTCTTTGTAGGGGCATCAAAGTGAAGATCATCACTTTGATTGTGGCAATTCCAATAGAAAATAGTACAGAGTGTTGTTTTGATTTCAATCACCCTGATTGCCACTTTTGCCATTTTTTCTCCTTTAAAAAATAATGTACATAGCCATATTGAAAGTTATTGGCCCATTTATGCCACTTGCAAATATGGCGATCAGTTACTCCATAAAAGGGAATAAAGATTCCAATCAGCTTTTTTATTGTAAATACATTTCAGCAATCAATTTACTGATCATCTGCATGCTAAAACTGATGCCCTATTATAAATGTGCCAAGCCTTTAATGCAGGCGCATCAGAAACCTTGTACAGAGCGGTGTCTTCCTAAAATAAAACGTGCCAATAAATTACCTTCATGGAGAGATCGCTAGGATATAATTTATTGAATGATGCAGATTTTAAAATACAGTGATACCTCGGCTAACAAGTAACTCATATAACAAATTTTTTAGCTAACAAAGTTTTTCCCCCTCTGAGTTTCGGCCTCGGCTAACGAAGATGGACTCAGCTAATGAATGCATTTGTGGATGTGCGATAGCAAACTGCAACTGCGGTGAGCTGTATTTTAGTGTTGTTCAGCTAATGAACGTTTCAGGTAACGAGTTAAAGTCAGGAATTCTGAAAAAGCCGAGGTATCACTGTACTGAAAACTACTTAAATTATAGCATTATAAAGCACTACATCCAAAAATTAAAAATTGCAGTTCCAGCAGATTTCTTAATGCAGAAAGGTCAGGTGATGTTCTATCTGCAGGAAAATTACCTTACCTGTCCCTGTTCTGTTGCAAACACCGCCATCTTTTCCGTCTTCTCTTCCTGCTTTAATTTTTTGCCATCTTTGAGTGCTGCAGGGGATGGATTGCCACAAGGGAACCCAGGGTGCAACTGGTTCCTCATTAGGCTGCGAGTGTGCATATTTTTTTTAGAACAGTGATCGGGCAGGTAAGAATGCCTATTGGAAAAGGGACATCACCTGTCCCTTTCTGCCAAAAAATACCTGACTTCTGCTTAAACACTTATACAAGCTTTAAGGCTAGGATACCATTTCTGTGACTGTGGTAATGTAGGCACATTCAGTCGGATAGATAAACTGCCTGACTCCACGCCACCGTAGCACAAAAATAGGTCCAGGCTTTTCCATTTGCTCACCTTCCCATGTGGTACCATACTTTGTAATGTGATGACCAGGTGCATTGGGGTGCCATGCAGAATGAATGGCACTGCAGCATGCCAATGCTTGTTACAATATGTGGTACCATTCTTTTTGATGCATGCAGTGCCTCATGGTCCAGATGGGTTTTAATGTTTTTTAATATTTTCCGCACTGACCCGATCCATAACGACAGCTCATCAAACATGTGATACTTCCAGCCGCTGGGAAACACATGACACCCCTCCCTTGCTTCTTATACAATTTTTTATCCCATCGTCCCACTAAGATCTGCCTTGTACAGTTCTGGGCTGTGGAAAGGCGAAGACATACCCCAGACGCTCCATGGAGGGATTGCTGCCAACGCGGTACGCCACAGAAAAAAGTGATCTTCACCAACTTAATCAGCGTTGACTTGCTTGTGGCAACCAAAACAGACAAATGCAATTTTGTCCTTACTGCATCGTACCACTAACCATCACATGCCCTGCCCGCAGGTACCTGGCCCGGGAAACTGAGAAATCCTGTAAAAGCTGAGTCCAAATCCAGCATCTCACAATTAAACAGTTAGAGATTGCATAAAATGATTTGTATGCTTTAACCAGATTGTAGCATTCCAATATAACCAAAATAAACACATTTTAAATTTGACTTTTAGGATACGCAAAATGCAACACTCAGCTCCATAATCATTATTACTTCTTTATGTGTGTATCTAATTTGGCATCAGCCTTTCCCTGTACAGCGGGAATCACACTGGAGTCAATAAGATGTGATGAAGTGAAGGAATCCTGCTGATTGGAGTGACTTTTCCTTTTGCTATCCGGCCACAGGCTGGGTAAGGGGAAAGACTTGTGCGAATGTGAAACTGCAGGCGGGTCACTGGCAGTCAGTATTGCACTGTGTTGATAATTTGTGTAAAACTGGGTAAAACATGTTTCTCCTTGGTGTATTCAGCTGTTTGCCTGGAGTTCTCTTTAAAGTATTAAATAGCCGCTCTCCTCACTCCTCCAATGACCTACTAATGACTTCCTTACTCATAACCTCATCACACGCAGGGCTCCAAGACTTTTCAAGAACTGCCCCAACTTTCTGGAATGGGCTTCCTATTCTGCTTGCTCCTACTTTCTGCTCATTTAAAAGAGCCCTCAAAGCCGAACGTTTCAACCTCCTAAACCCCCACTACCCCCTCCATTCCATATTCCCCTCCTATTTTGTGTTACTTCTCCAACATCCTAGATTGTAAGCTCTTCGGGGCAGGGTCCTGTCCACCTCCTGTGCCTGTAATCTATCTGTCATTTGCAACCCCTTTTTAATGTACAGCACTGCGTAATATGTTGGCGCTAAATAAATCCAGTTTAATAGTAAATTATTATTATTATTATTTAGTAAATTATTATTATTATTATTATTATTAATAAACAGGATTTTTGTAGCGCCAACATATTACCCAGCGCTGTACATTAAATAGGGATTGCAAATGACAGACTAATACAGACAGTGATACAAGAGGAGAGAACCCTGCCCCGAAGAGCTTACAATCTAGTCGGTGGGGGAATTTCACACACAATAGGAGGGAGATATGTAGTGGTGGGAAGTAGTGGCGGTTTCAAAAAACAGAAGAAGACGGGTAGGCAAGTTTGAAAAAAATGGGTTTTGAGTGCTCTTCTAAATGAGCAGAAAGTAGGAGCAAGCCGGATAGGATGAGGAAGACCATTCCAGAGAGTCGGGGCAGCTCTGGAGAAGTCTTGTAAATAAATAATAATTATTATGATGGATATAATTGCTGACCCTCTTCGTTATGCTGATCCTATGGGTTTGTTGCTTTCCTAGTCACTGACCCTTGGCATGTACACAGGTCAGAATTGTCAGAGTCGTTGCTATTTGCACTGATTTGTGCTCCATTATGGCAGCTCGTTCATTGAATACGAGGCATACTGTTCTCTGCAGTGCGCTGGCATGGTGCCTTTTTGGTGCCATCTGCACCATTATACAGTGTGCAATATTGCAATGTGCTGGTGAAAACAAGTCATATGAAGTCTGTATATTTGTCCCGGTAAGTGACTCAAAATACTAAAGCCAGAGAGTCAGCAAGACTGACATAGAAGAAGATGTCAGCAAAGGAATGGTTTCCTTTAAAGAAGCCATGAACATAAAAGGAAGCACATGCACACACATGATAATACTATGAATGAAGGGTGAAGACAGGCAATAAGTGCCTGAGACACTGCCAATTAATCAAGTCTATAGTTAAACAGATGAGCTTAAATACTTCCAGCGTGGGATACCAGCACAGGGCTCTGCCTGCAAAACAAAAACATTTGGGTTTCTTGCTGCCTGATCCAATCTGTATCTGTAAAACCCAAATACAAACCAACATGCAACTCCACACAGGGCCAGCTTGCAGCTATTGATACAGCCGTCTTTATTGCATCTTTATTGCAGATGCAAATTGTGCAGATAGCACCAAAGATGCAGGGCAAATGAGCGGGCGGCTGGCAGCCACTGGGAGTTGCATGGGATTGCTTGATCCTAAAGCATGTCTGTACCAACCCTTAACCTCCCTAGCGGTTCATTTCTTTCCGGTTTTATATGTCTAAAAGCGGTACATTGTTTTTCATGAAAATTTATTTTACAGTATAATATAATAGTATGAGTATAATAAAGTTTGAAACACAAAATCATGTAAAAAAAATCTATATATTTAAATTTAAAAAAAAATACACATTATACTCATACTAATATATATACTGTAAAATGTTTTTGAAAACAATGTACTGCTTTTACACATATAAATCCAATGTATTGCATTCAATACAGTTATTTTGTATTGAATGCAATTCAAATGGATTTTGAATTTCCTGCCCCGCCGGCAACGCAAACACGCACCGACATCACCGGGAACTTCCCCGGTGACTCATCGTGTGCAGAAGCCAGCCGGAGGAAGAAGAAAGAAGATGGAGATTGCGGCGCTGGACGCTGGCGGATCAGGTAAGCACTGTATTTACTAACCTTCCCATAGGTTTCTAAACCCCGAGTGTGACTTGGGGTTACCGTTTTTAGCAACTTTTTTCTACCCCAAGTCACACTCGGGGTTACCGCTTGGGAAGTTAAAGTGGAACTGTCATTGAAATGAGGAAATTCTACTTAACTTTACTTCCATAGAGCCCTTGATTCCTCTCAAGCTGGCCTCAAATCAGTCCAGCGTGGTCCTGACACCAGGCACCATCATCTTCTTCTGCCCACATCACCCAATCTCATACTCCACAAGTGGCGCCTGCTGTAAATGTGTAAAAAGAGAGCAGATCTCGCTGCTTATGTGTGAGGTCATAAACTGCCCCAAAGCCTTGGGTATCATTACAACAAATTGGTGTGATTGTAAGCCCTGCGATGTGATTGTGGTGCAGTTTTTCAGATGCCTCATGCAGCATCTCAGGGCAGTTTGCTGATTAAATGCTTCTGTAGACTTTAATGAAACCGATTTTACAAGCATTGGAAAAGAGTTTCCCAGCATTTACAATAGCAGATTTCCCATGATGTATTGTGACCGGTTCAAGACAATATGCAACCTCTGCCAACCCTGTAATGAAAATGCCATTAAAATCACAATCTTGGACACCTATCAATCACAAGGGAGCATCCACGAGTGGGAAACCATGCAGTTGGCAAAGGGTCGTCTAAACTAATCGTCTTAACTAACCGTTTGAATCTCAGAAATGGATGAGCAGAAACACAAATCTTTTGGCACATAAAACAGATCCAGTATATGTATTTCATCTGTGTGTGTAGCTGTTTCCCTGGAGCAGACCTTCAGGTTAAACTCAAGAAAGAGATCTGGGCATTGCTAGATATCTGTAACAACTTAAAAGAAAGTTTAAAGAACATTTTAGTTTCTAGAAAACATTTTAGAAAGTTTAGGATGACACAAATCTGGTTGTTTTTTCCTGACACTTTCCCTACTCGTCTGCCAGATCTTGTAAAACTTTCGATATGATGGAAGTTAAAACAAAAATGCGCGTCCTGTTTTGTGCAGAACAAAGCTGGCTCGTTCTCTTTGAACAATGCAGGTATTAAATGTACAGCACAGACTCGCCATGGCAGATGCTAACGATTGTGTGGCTTGGTTAATCTTAGAACATTACAAGGTGCTGCCATTCTGCAAACAGCAGAGCCTGCTTGTACCGATGTGCCAAAAGGCTATTGTCTTCCACGTACAATGTGATCGACAACAATTCATACCTTTTATAGTGCTGGCAAAAATCCATACAAGTCAAGATGGACCTGGGTATGATCCACTGGTGGGCCGGTGACGGTGAGCTTGTTTTCTCCATGCAAGTCAAAGGGAACAGCTTGGCTTTGTTTATACAGTTTAGAAGCAAGCCAACTAAAGTCAGAAAGCAAATCCAATGCACAAATCATTAAACCCTAAATCAGCCATTTTAACACGAGGAACCCCATAAAATAAGGTCTTCAGGTCTTTAGTAGGGATGAGCTAGCGAGAACATTAAGTTTGATCTCGCAGCGAATTGGGCCTTTCTTACCGAAAATGTGTGCGAGAACGGCCTTCTGATGCGCTGAGAGGTTGAGCTCTTGCTGAACAGGAAGATTTCCAAGGCTGCATCATGCAGCCCTGGAAGTCCTCTGCGATCCCCGGGGCACTAGAAGTTAATTAACCTCTGGTGCCCGGGGATCGCACACTCTTCTCATTGAATGCAGCCACAGCTGCAATCATTGAGAAGATGCCCAGCAAAGGAGAACCTACTGACATTGTAATATAAGTATCTCTTATAAATGATAAATTTGTTACAGATACCAATGTATAATTTGCAAGAGATACTTATATTACAATGTCGGGAGGTTCTCCTGTGCTAGGCATTTTCTCAATGACTGCAGCTCTGGCTGCATTCAATGAGAAGACTGTGCAATCCCCGGGGCACTAGAGGTTACTTAACCTCTAGTGCCGGAGATCGCACACTGTTCTCAATGATTGCATCCACTGCCGCACTAATTGAGAAGATCCCTGGGCAGTAGAGGTTAATTAACCTCCAATTCCCCCGGGGATCACAAACAGGAGGATTCCCAGGGAATCCTGTGAATCCTCTGTAAATCCTCCTTATAATTCATCGGAAGTCCATCCATCGGAACTTCGAGGAAATGTTCACGGCATTCTCACTCATCCCTACTCTTTAGGGATCCCCTGCTATAAAAAACTATATCCACAGCTCACAGTACATTAACACTATAGTCAATTGGAAGAATTACATTGCTGGTCAGTGGGAAAAATGTCACCCTTACAGATAGCCAAAAAGATCATTGGTGTCACAAAATGCTCATTGCTCAAGGAACCCCCAGCAGGAACCCTGGATTAGAAACACTGCCCTAAAGTACACGTGAAACATCAAACTGTGACAAATGCAAGCTGTATGCACCTAACACAATCTGTGTTTGTACAAATGTAAGTCTATTGGCAGATCCTTACTTAGCTGACTGAAGTCTATTTTGTGCAAATTTATTAAAATGCCAACCTTGAGCTTTCATAGAACTTCCTAATAATTTACAATTATTCTACCATCCAAAATCTGTATTCACACAACCATGGGTTGATTAACCATTAAGCAAAATAAGCACAAGCTTGGGGCATCAAGAGAAGGGGGCACAATAAGCACAAGCTTGGGGCATCAAGAGAAGGGGGCACCACAGAAATTTTCCATAGCCAAATTTACCATTGACCATGGGCCATATGGTGCAATACTGCAAATGGTGCAGCTCAACCAGGATCTGCAAAAGGGGCCCCACGTTAAATGAAAAAATTACATACAGATATATACAATAAACACAAGAACACTCAAAGAGTGCAGAAAAATAATTGTAGAAGACAATATTGTGTGCATTTCTAAATGTAGACATTGGCTTTCGAATATTTGTAACATTATTGGGTCACAAATTGTTCAGCTGAGCGTTCATTTTCTCAGTTGAAGTATATTAAAAATGCCATTAGAACAACTATGCAACAAGGCAGGCTGGATGCCTTATCTCTAATAAATATAGAAGCAGATGTATTACATAAGATTTTAATTTTTCATTTTAAGGATCTGATCAAAGACTTTGCAATTAAAAAAAAAGTAGGAGCAAACTTTTCAAATACAAATAAAGTGGAAGTATACAAAAATAAACATTATTTTCCATCTTACTGTATGTTTTGTTAAATGTCAATTAAAAAAAATAATTTATGGTTTATTATTGTTTATATTTTAAATTACATATATATGGGGCACCAAAATCTTTGTTGTGTGCTTAGGGCCCCTAAGGGTCTTAATATGGCCCTGAACCCATGCCATATTTATGTCCATTTATTCTCAACTAAAGGGTTTCATGGAACCGTAATCTTCCTCCATAGGTTTCCAGTGGTTCCTTGAGCTGTGGATGATTGGCTTCCTATTTTGTTGGTGCTTGCATAGTGTTTGAGCAAAAGCCAGGTTTCAGAGTCAGCAGCATGACACCAGATATCATTAATCTGCCTTTAGAGTGACATTTAGACCATCACTGTAAGGGGCACAAATTTGTGAAAATGTAATGGACATTTATCCCAATTACACCCGATGCATTGGTTCTAGATAAGGTTCTCCAAAACCTGGAAATATTGCAAAGGGTTCCTGTTTCCAATGCAACGATTGATAATTGTTCATGTGGACCCTTGGACCCTTGGAGGAAAATGATGTATGGGTTCCAAGGACGATCCAGGCTGACGGATTCATGCAGAATTATTTGTTCTTCATGCACGTGTTCAGATTTCACAAAACAGCGAATGATTGAGTAGAGGAACCTGTATGTACAGCCAGTAATACATATCCATGATGTCTTCTATCTGTAGTCAGTACAACTGCTCTCTATGAGAATTGGGGCTTATATGGAATTGTGGATGGTGGCATCATTTCAAACATGATTGTAAGCTCCTCGGGGCAGGATCCTCACTTATTCCTGTCTGTATCTGTCATTTCAACTCCCTATTTAATGTACTGCGCTGCAGAATATGTTGGCGCTATAAAAATTCTGATTAACAATCATAATAAAATAAATAATAATTATCATTTGGAGACAACACTCATACAACAGGAATCATTCATAAGGACTTTTTTCCAGCATACGTATATGGCCTCACTCCACAAACTATCCAACTCGTCTATAAATCTCACCCATGCTATCTGATCAGAATAAAATGGTCATAAATGACAGAGCCATTGCTGCTTCCTGCTGTACACACTATCACCAATGGCTGACCATGGATGGGCGAGTTGATGTGTTGAAGATATAACAAGCTCCTATGATCATTAATTCTTTGGAGCAATACAAATGATTATGATCAATAATAATCTGTACTTATAAAGCACCAACATATTTTTCAGCACTGTAGAGTAAAGAAATTACTGTAGAGTAAATTACAACACACTGAAAAGAATTAAACTGAATTGTGAATATGATAATAAATCATTCTCATGGTTGTTTATAAGAAATGATGTTACTGCGTAGAAATGGACTGAGAAATGCAGTTAGGTTACTTGGCTATGTCCCAAAATTGACCTTAGACTGTAATAATGACATATGATTATGGTAGGGACATTAGATTGTGAGCCCCATTAAGTGACAGCTAATGACAAGACTATGGACTTTGTACGGCGCTGCGTAATATGTCGGTGCTATATAAATACTGTGTAATAATAACATTTCCTGTGACCCATGAGATATCCAACAGCTTACTAATTCAGCACTGCTTCCTCCTCTATTTCATGATATACACAATGGACCCGATTTCTTAAAACTCTCCAGGACTGGAGAAGATAGACTATCATAGGAGAACCTGAGTGATCCAGCAAACCTTGTATGGATCTGGTTCTGGATTGAAAATAGTTGCAAACTAATAGCAAATACATTTTAAGAAATCAATTTTAGGTTTGTTGGTTCTCCCAGATTTTCCTATCTTCTCCAGTTTTGCATAGTTTTATTAAATCAGGTCCTGTGTTATCTTTTATAAGGATTATTGACCCAGCATTGCTTCCTCGTCTATTATCTGGCAAGGAACACACTCCCAATTTATATAAAGCGTACAAATCAAGCAATTAAATATCAATATTAAACAGGATTTATATAGCGCCGACATATTACGCAGCATTGTACATTAAATAGGGGTTGCAAATGACAGAGGAATACAGACCGTGACACGGGAGGAGGAGAGGACTCTGCCCTGAAGAGCTTACAATCTAGGAGGTGGGGGAAGTAACACACAATAATGCTTTTTCTCCACTATCTGTCAAGACACGGGCTGATATTTTATATACAAAATACTGATCCAATATCGACCACAACTATATGACAAGCCACATATTGACACCTTATTGGTAAAAAACTTACTGATCAAGCTCTGCTTCCTCCTCTTTATTTCAAAAGGGCTCATGCTGCCCCCGTGTATACAGCCAATTAATCCAGCTCCCTTTTTTTAAATTTGACAAGACACCAATATGGTCACCTTATATTGATCTGGCATTGCATATCCAGCCACATGTTCTCATCATATATGGATCTTACCCATTGTCTTTTTGCAGCCAGATTTTATATCTAGAACATCATTTGATATTATTCTCCCCCCATAAAAACAGACAAAATATCGTCTGACCGTTTGCCAAAATTGCAGAGCTGACTGCAAGGCTATAAAGTACCCTGCATTGGAAAATGCATTTAGAAATGAGAATATAACACTTATCCTGAAAGCATTTTTAAAGTTATTTCCCCAGAATGCATTTTAATGCTTTCTATGTCAGTAAATTAAATATAAAGCCTATAGTATTAGTTACTGCTACAGAAATATATTCTACCATTCATGGCACTCACTGTGGTCAAGGTTGGTGCATCTGTTTTTTAAATGAACAAATGAAGTTTTATTGAATAAAGTGTGTTGAAGCAGCGACCTCTAGTGGAAAGAATATTTATTGTTTTATCATATATTCTAATTATTGCTGTTTTTATTATTATTAATATTATTTTGTGTTATAATTATTATGATGAATAATAATAGTATTATAATAGCGCCAACATTTTATGCATTGCTGTACATTAAAGACAAAATGCACTTTTAATAAAAAAAAATCAAGCACAGACTTTTCCAATCTATATACCGGTATATACATAGAATCGATTACTTTGGCATCACATGATCAAACACAGGATTCTTGGTTCTTTAAGAAGGGATCAGTATTTCAGAACTTTTTATTTCTAATTTTTAGATTTAAGCATGAGACCCTAATGCTGCAAGAGGGAAGGTAAAGGCTTTGGTTTATGGATTTTCTATAAACAGTTGTTGCTATTGGTGCAAAAGTGAGAAATTAAAATTGTGGGCAGTTTTAAGCATGCTGACTATTTAAAATAATATGAAATAACAGAATGTCTTATATAGAAGTCTTATACATTGTATTTTTTTTCATGAAAGTGTTTTTCTTTGAAGCAAATCCATTGGCTGAGATAATGTCCCCAGTTGGAATACGAGTTCTTGGCTCGCAGGCCAATAGGGAGCTGATGGAGGAAGTAGACGATGAGCCAATGTTCAGCCATGCAAGGTTAGCTGATAACTTAATTGCTTTTCAAGGTTTAAGGTAAGAAAGTTGTAACTACTATATAGTGTAGTCATCAGTTCATGATATAAATCAGCTTTGGATAAACTCCAATTAAAGAGTGTTTGCACATGGTTGGTCATGCATCTTGACTTTATTCTATTGTCTATGCGGTGATAAGAAAGCATAGCCATATGCCATTTGCTGAATCCGATAAAAGTCAAACCGATATTTATCTACGGCTGGGGCTCATTGTTGAGGTGCACAGTGAGCTGCACTCCTATTGGAAGGTGGTTGTCAGCAGAACACCCCAAAAAGAACCAACCAATGAAAATACTGCCTACTGTGCACATTAACAATGAGCAATATAAACATTCCATTGGCTTTGCAGCTCTACCAATGACTACTACCGACCAATGAGAGCGCTGCCTGCTGTGTGCCTTAATTTAGAACAAATTCCTTATTTAATATCCAAATATTGGATTCTGATTGGATTTTGTCAATTTGAACAGGAATATTGATTTGTTAAAAAGAGAGCCACTGAGAAAACTGGAATAAAGAGTTAGTTGCTAGTTAGGATTATTTTGATATTAAAGTCCCCCTTATTGATCCAGCCAATGGTTATTTTAATTCCTGAATAGGGGGATAACACTGTTGCAAACTAAAATCTTACATCATTGTTGTCACTTGGTGGGCCATCCCTACCAGTGTTGTATGGTTTGCACCAACCACTTTTGCCACCTATTTTGTGAACAGCTTTCCCTATGTAAGGAATAATAGATCTACTGGCAGGATCAAAGGTTCATAATACTATGTTATTGAGTGGACTCACCGAATGCATCATGTATATCATTTTCTGATTTTTCAAGTTTTCCTTCCTATAAAAAGACACTCATATAAGTCACATATCCTTTTTTTTATCATATTGCAAAATATCTTTGTACTTTCCATGTGCGTCGCACACAAAATCCCTGGAATCAATCAGCCACACTCGCACGCCACAGGGAGACACGGTCAGCAGCATCTACCGCTTTTCACGGAATCAATGGCGAATCACCGGACGCCATGCTTAGCGTGTCCACCAGAAGAGGAAGAAAAGGAGCCAAGATGGATCATCCCTGCGCGGAGGCTTCATCCGAAAACCATTAGCCATATGGACCTGGTTAGCGTCAGGCATGAAGGCCAGCTCCGGAGAAGTGTGCCTAACATGCTCACTGAGTGACATACTTCATAATAAACGCTGTACCTGCTGAGTGTTTACATCACTATATCCACTCGGCAGAGTGGCATGCAACGAATAGGCGTCACATGAGACGGCACAGCAACATATTGTTTTGTTAAGTGTTCTCTGAAAGTCATTTTTCACCCCTCAATGTGGAGAGACTGGATATTACAGACACCATGCTGCCCTGTTGTGGAGGAAGATTTTTGGAGGCATTATGTGCCCGTTATACAGCTCTGCAATGCTTGACCAATACATGAAGCTGACCCAACAATAAACTGATATATATCCTAATAATGTCCAACATTTTATCCCTTGCAGTGGTGGTCAGATTCCATCTTGGATTGGAGCTTTTCCACCCTTGGATGAGTACTTAGAGAGCTCCAAGTTAGGATATCCTACACATGGGCAAAAGAGCCCACTGTTCAAGATCATGCAATAGCAGGCTACTACATTGGCACACCTGTCCACAGAGGGCTGTGGGCAACATCAAGAATGACGTCAGTGAAACCCTCTATAAAATAAAGTTATGGAAGGAAAGCCATTTTGGGAAAATGCTTTGGTATTACTGGGAAATTTTTACCCCTGTTGCAGTGGTGGTCAGATTCCATTTTGGGATGGAATAATTTTGCCTTGAAGAACTCAGATTCCAAGTTAGAATATCCTACACATGAGTAAAAGTGCCCACAGTTCAAGATCATTCAATGGCAGGTTGGCACAACTGTCCACAGAGAGCTGTGGGCAATGTCAAGAATGACATTAGCAAAGTCCTCTATAATTTGAAGTAATGGGAGAAAATCAATCTGGGGAAAATGCTTTGGTATAGTGTGACTGTTAACCAAGTGAAATCACGGCAATTATTTCCAGTTATACTTGGGCAATTTTTATCTCTTTGCAGAGCTGGTCAGATTCCATTTTGGATTGGAGCTAATCTGCCTTGAAGAGCTCAGATTCCAAATTAGAATATTCTACATATGAGTAAAATTGCACTCAGTTCAAGATTATTCAATGGCGGAATGGTACATTGGCATACCTCTCCACAAAGGGCTGTGGGCAATGTCAAGAATGACATCAGTGACGCCCTCTGTAATATAAAGTAATCGGAGAAAAGCTATTTGGGGACAATGCTTTGGTATAGTGTGACTATTAACCAAGTGAAATCACAGCAATTATTCTCACACATGGGCAAAAGTGTCCACAGTTCAAAATCATCCAACGGCAGGCTGCCGAACTGGCACATCGCCTGTCTAAAGAGAGCTGTAGGCAATGTCAAGAATTACATCAGTGCAGCCCTTTAAAATATAATGTAATAGGTGAAAAGCACTTTGGGGAAAATGCTTTGGTACAGTGTGACTGTTAACCAAGTGAAATCACAGCAGTTATTTCCACGTTTCACCAAAAAAAAAAAAATCATATTCTTTTAGTATATAAGATTATTTTATTTATTTATGTTTTTGTTAAATTCCCACATTTTTCAAATTCAATCAGATTTCTTGACCTGGTTTATCTGCTCTCCTTACTTCTAAACCCTTGTAAGGTACCGGTAGTGGTTCCATTTAAATCACAAGGCCCATAGCAGAATTTTCATAGGGCTCCTTGACTTCCTGGGCAATTAGTGAGTGTGAGTGTGTCTTTTTTTTTTATATTGGGGTCAAGGGTTGATTTTGCATTCACGAAACAAGGTGGTCAAGGACAGAGCTTGGCCCTGTCACATGGACATCTTACCCTGTCACATGGACATCTTACCAATAGGGTTCCTATAGACACGTAAAACCATGGGCTGCACATGCGTCCCAAGATGTCATTTATTATTGACATATTACTTTCTGGGAAATTGGGAGGTTGTGGATTTTAGCACATATGCAATGTTTGCTAATAAGATTGGAAGGTCTCTGATTGACTTTACCTTTTGCCTAAAATAGAATCAGTTACTCCTGTGTCTGTTTTTTTGCACATTTTACACCATTCTTGGCTGCACGCAATGAAGGTATTTCCAACGGAAGCCGTCCTGTCACAGTGGCAGAAACATAAGATAGATACGTCCTTGAAAGATCATTTTACATAACCATAACCAGTTAGATGTGCTCATAAAAAGTTCTGAAGGCAGTAGAGTGAGGTGTTCACTTTTCAGGCCCGTTCCCCAGGGCACGTCTGGGATCTGAGCTCTCTCTCCTTGAAGCCCGGAAAAAATTGCCAAGATGGGTTTCTTTTTGGATTATCTGTCCAGCCGTGCCTCAGTGAGAGGAGGAAACTAAATAATTCCTCATTTTGTTCTCATTTTTTTTACTTCTCCCTGGAGCCACCAAAGGTTTGCTTCTCATTAAGTAACCGAGAGGCGTGAGAGAGTAATAGCTGGAACGCAGACTCACCACAAGATTCACCATCCGTATCCAAGCGCAAGCCTCAGGCAGAGCTATTCTACTTTACTGATGGACAAGACACAGTTTTACCTTATCAGATAGAAATAAAGTGGACCTGTTGTTAACTTTACTTTAAGTCTGTTGTTAACTTTTAGTCTGCATGACTACATTAAAGACATTTGTATATAAATATATAAGACTTTTTTAAACTGCACCTTTTATCATTAAAAACTATTCTCCAGACCACTGATGTTGCCTGTGCTGAAATGCTATGCTGCAGGCAGTAAGAACCTCAGTCTCCTTTCCACCAGATTGTAAGACCTTGCTTTTTAAACACGATGAAGTGAAAACCCAATGGAGTTCTTTCAGTAGAGCAGAGAGAGAACTCAGTAGTTGGAGATAAGTAAAGTCACCAGCTTACCTCCAATCAGAGAGCTCTTTTTGCTCCATTGACTAGAAACAATTCCTTTACTTCGTGCACACTACCATCTTCATTTTTTTGAATGGGGCAAATGAGAGGAGACCGTTATAAACATGCCCCCAGGACTGTGCACATATTTTATTTTGATGTACCTGAGATGTGTTTAGTTTCTGTGGATTCTATAGAACTTTAACATGTCTAGACTAAGAAGTTTTGCCCCAGCTTCAGGGATAAAATCTATAAAATCTGAATTTTTGGTCCCATGCAATGGAAATCCCATCATTGGGACCTTTCTCTCCATTCTTTAGAATCACAACGTTCTTAACTTCTATGGCTTCCTTTATGCTTTTCCAGTTTTTATTAAAGGAAAATAGTGAATATGTAGATTAGGCATGTCCAAAGTCCGGCCCGGGGGCCATTTGCAGGCCGTGTTCAGATTTCCCCCGGCCCGCAGCCTCTGTCATCACAGGGAATCTCCTACATCATTATAGTGGGGTGTGCGGGACCCGCATGGACCACGCCCACTCTGATTCCAAGAACGAGTTCTGCACGGAGCTCGCACTGACACCGGACACCGTGCACAGGGAATCGCTCACGTCACCCTGGTGGGCGTGTACTGTGTGGGACCTGCGCAGACCACACCCACATTGACCCTGATTGATGGTCGGCCTCCACACATTTTCACCTCATCTAATCTGGCCGTCTTTGCAAAATGTTTGGACACCTCTGATGTAAGAAAAAGTCAGAAAAAACAATCCCATAGTATCTGTTTCTTCCCATAGGCTTCATGAGTGTGCAGAACAATTTTTGAACATCATAAAGGTAACAGCTGTGCCCATTTCCGTTAATACATTGAGGACCATAATGTAGTGATTCATTAATTTCTGCTTATTTTGCTGCCATTTGCTAGTTAAAGATTAAAAAAACACATCTGCTATCTGCACATACTCCCCACTTAGACACATTTACCACCATTTGCCTAGGAAGCTTAGGTGAAAAATTTTTTGTACCTTTTCATGGTCATGTTGGGGGACCTGCATCTGCTTCCTTCATGCAGCTTCCTGTTCATGCAGCAACATTTTATACCTTATATCAAGGTGAACTGGCAAATTTATACCTTTTGCCATGGATAATATGTAAACACAGCCCCTCAATAATGCTGGATAGAATAGATGGTGATAGAAGATGGGGCCCCTATTTGGTCATTTTAAAGGAGATCTTCCTCTAAAATAAAAGGTTGCTTACCCAGACTAGGACCCCTTTCCAACTCACCTGCTTTATGTAGATACAAAGCCATACCTGAGAAGGATACAGGTATTAGACTTATCTTTTACCTGTCTTACACCCAAGGTGTCCCAGGCAAAGGTGACTTAACCATACTGGGTAGAGCCCTGTGGATCACTAACAGGCATAAGTTTGCTTAGACGGTGTTCTTGCAAGGGACTTGACCATGTTCTCTTGGGATTTCGGCTGCTCAGTGTTCCAGTGCTCAGCTTGAGGATTGGTAACACCCTGCTCAATACAGAAGATGGAGGTTAGGTAACCATAATCCTATCCTTACCTTTTAACAGGGACGTTTTTTTCTACATACAGTATAATGGATGATTATGGAAGAATATAAGATGAGGCCCCTAACTGGCAAATTAAAGCAGATCTCCAAAATAAAAGGTCCCTTACCCAAACCATGTACAGTATAATGGATGAATATGGAAGGAACAGTGTAAGCAGAACAACCAGCTTAGTGAAAGGTCCTCTTTAATTATTCACATTTGGGTAGAGTGGTGAAAGAATTAATGAAGAATTCCAGAAATCATTATTGTTAGGGATTTTCTTGTACATATCTGGTAAATAGAAGTCACACATGTTGCTGAACACACATGTTACTGAAGGTTCCACCCAACCAACTCACAATATCAATTTAGGTCTTGCGGTTTTGTGTCTGCAGAAAACAGACATAATTGTGTTTCTGATTATATGACCACACAGCTGTTGCATCTCATTAAATCCCAAATTCATTCTCGCTGAGCCTTAAAGAGGCACTAATGATTAAAGAGGGATCCCTACAAATGTGTGTTCATAAATTGAGTTATGTTCCTTACAACTTCAATATAACTCTTTTGGAAAGATTCACATCGTGTTAATTTGCATAAACAGCAAAAACTTGTTTTTTTGGTTAATGTGTATAAGTCAAAGCTCCTGTCTATATCTCATGTTAGAACTTTCCCCCATTCATCCCGATGACCATTGCGTTCCATATAAATAAGCAATTCTTTTGCTGGAGACACAAAGCCAGGCTTACTGCAGAATCATGGAATAAAGAAGCCATTTACTTGTTGCTTCATTGCTGTCCTGGAATTCAGGAAAATCTCACTCACTGTCTAGAGAGCAGTGAATGTGCCCAGGTTTGGTCGGCGATGGGTTTGCATCCAATATTAGGTTTGGCAAACTCCAAAGAATGTTCTCCAAAGCAGATGTGAGTGAAAACCCCAGTGAAGTCCATGGTAGATGAATTTTGCCTTTACATTCATTCCATCACTATGTTCACCAAAGGTTTGGTGAATGTTGTTTGAGATTTTCCAAACCTGTTCGAGGCAAACTTGTACAGTAAACTTTAGAACTAATTCTGATGGGAATTGCTGAGATCTAGAAGAGCCCCCAACCAAAACATACACCAGTGTTACCATTGGCTCCTGGTTGTAATGGATGATACCAGCCACTATTAAGGGCACATTCACCAGTGGTGTAGTCATAAAAAAAATGTGTCACTCAAAGGGGAAGAAACTTCCCCTAGAGTGATGTCATGATACCAGAGCCCCTCCACTCTCCCATCGTAGGTCTGAGTGGGTGGGTTGTGTTCAGAAAGACAACCAGGGTTCTTCTCCTGAACCCACGGGGGAGGCGGACCGGCCTGAGCTGCGGACCACCAAAGAATTCTTTGAAAAAAAGTTAGCATGCACTCCCGAAAAAAGTGAAGGCACCGCTTTCCAACCCGTGCCTGCCCCACTACACCCCGGACGTTCATGGTAGTTTTAAATATTGTAAACTGAGAATACCTAGGGCTCTATTTATAGAGCAGAGAATCTGACATTTCCCGCTTTGAATCCATTACTGCCATTGAAACACATGGACCTAGAAGATTCCCATCAGGGAATGTTTGATGGAATATCAGATTCTCTGTTTTATAAATAGAGCCTGGAGTTTACTCCAAACCCAAGTGCAAAGGAATGAACCTCATCCCAAAAAATAAGGCAAGAAGACTAGCCAGCTGTTTTTTGAGATTTTACTGAATTTCTGCAGAAAAGAAAAGAAAGCTCTCGGATTATTTTATCCCTAGAATAGACCATTGGCTGAGATAACACTCTTTTCAGAGGTCTTAAAATCTTCCACTATTAGGAATGTTTTTCTAGATGGGTATGAACTTTTTGTTGTTAGCAATTCTTTATTTGCATGGTTGAAAAACACACAAGGAATGATAAATATGGAGTTAAATAAATTGTCCCCTTAAATTTAAAAATATGATTCAGTATATTTTTTGCATCAAAAAGAAGATCAGTAGTGATGCAGAGGAATGGGTGGTGTTCATTTGCAGATACTACCATTCATTTTTTTCTTTGGAAGTGGCAGGGTCACTATAAACTGGTGCAATGCTTCCATATTCTTTGTGCTCGGTGGGTTCCAGGGCCATTTTGGTTGATCCTACAACAAAGTAGCAATTCTCATTGGCCAACACAGAGGGTATTACTGAACTACTACAAAGAAGGCCAACTGTCCATTAGTAAAAGCCATTGTGATAAATTGTTTTAAAGTAAAGACACCAGCGACTGGTGATCCAGGGAACATCCGACTGACTCACTGGATCAGGAAGAATTTTTTATCCTGTTGGAGTAAATTGTAACGGGGCAAAAAAGCCTTTCTTTGGATCAACTAGATCTATAGGATTTTTATCTTGGATATGTTTATTTCCCTAGTGGTGAACCTGAGGGACTTATGTCTTTTTTCAACTTAACTATATAACTATATAAGTACAATCCTGGATGAGGGTGGTGGTAGTAATGGCAGAATCTAATTTTTCCTCCATCCATGATCTCAAGAAGGTTCATTGATTGTAGGCACAAAATATTCAGCCATGTATGAATTGTGTGCTCATACAAATGGCTCTGGCATCAGAAATACAGTAGTTTTCATAGCAAATTTATCTCTTTTTCTCTTTAGAAGGACAAAGCCATCCTTGTTCTGGGATCATGTGCTAACCATTGTCAAGGCCGAGTGTACAAAACAAAGATGGGCGAGCTTGGAAAGCTGAAAAAACATCAACATTGCAAGAACAAGTCCAGATGGATGTGACATACTACTGAATATTCAATAGCCTGGATATGGAGTCTTGGTCCATAGACTTGGACCTCATGAAAAGTTGGCCACCAATGCGTTTTGGGTTTAGGCTCAATTTGATATATCCTTATAACTTATATATGGGCCATTCCCTACTTGGTCCTCCTTGACTCCATACACAAGTGATCCCGTTCATCTTGGCAACTTGTCAGTGATTGGATTGTACTCACGCAACTACTTACTTGCTTTTATGAAGTCAACGGTTGGATCAGCAAGCTGTCTCTGGTGAGCAAGTAAACACATGCATCTTATTTCTTCTTTAGAAGGATGAAGCCATCCTTGTTCTGACATCATGGGTGTATAAGGGACAATGCTGCACACACAAAACAAAGATGCAGGAGCTTAAAAGCTGAAAAACATCTTCAACATTACAAGAACAAGTCCAGATGGATATGGCTAACTATTATTAGATATAAAACGACCTGGAAAAATTGCAATTCTCCGCTGCCATGATTGGCATGAAGGCTAATCTCTCATGGCCCCAATACACCAATGGACCCAATACCCCTTTGCGTCTCTGGTGAATAATCTCTTCATTCGGTTTCTGAATTCTTTCCATTTGCCATGGCCAGATGAGGTTGGCAAAACAGTAAGGAAACTCAAAAAAGGAAATCAAAGCAATGAAATGTTGTAGAAACATCAAAACCCTGTGTGTTGCTAAAACAACTTTTTAACAACAAAAGATGTTTTGGGGGGACTAACCCTTTAACTTAGACATTAGACTTCTCTCTATGTGTCACCGTTAAATGTCAGCTCCCCTCTGTTCTTGCTGTGGGAACTGGAGATGAAGGCTCTCCTAGCTCAATGTATCCTGCTATTGACTTCAGATGTGAACCGTCTGGCCTGGCAGCCCCGGGCCAGCTCTAGGCCAGCTCAACGCCTGGTGATGAAAGCTTTCTATAAGTCATCGGCAAAATTCCCCAACCTTGAACAAGGGAGAGACCTTAAAGACTCAAACGGGGCTACAGAACCTTCCCAGACATCACGCTGACTCCGTCCTTTTGCCAGAGAATCACAAATTAACGCGTCACAAACATTGAAGATTAATGTCACCCAACTGGCAGTATTCAGAAGGAGCTGGGATTCATTAAAACAGACAATACAGATGACGAATACCCCTGATTAAAAATAGAAAATATGATCATTTCTATAATTTTAGGATTTGATGGACTAAGGTATGTGCGGGTACAATCGTCAGTGCTGTTCTGGATGAGGGTGGTAGTAGTAACGGCACAATACAATTTTCCCTCCATCATGGGCACAGATTGCATACTCATGGAACTGCTGTTCTATAAGCTGGTTGCAGGTTCTGATTTATATAGAATAAAGTCACAATGGAAGGCAATTTAATTTTTTAAGGACAGCTAGCAGACTTTATTCTGTGGTGCAGGGAGCTGAAGTTTAAAACAGATGATGCATTCCAGTGGCAAAGCTTGGCATGCACAACCCTGGTGCAAAAATTGGACTACTGTTTGTCATCCTTCTCTTTTTTTTTGTGTCTTTATTTCCATCCTTCTCTCTGATTATTGCTGCCCAATTAAATACCTATGATGCCCTTCCCATACTTAGGCATGTGATCTTTATTCATTAATGCACATGGGACACATTCGGGATGTCAATGTGCTGATCATTAGATGTTCTTTGGAAGTTCTTTTGCTACCCCCCTAGATTGTTTCACTTGGGTGAAGTGGAAGAAGTGCAGCGTTGGCTTGGCCAAAGTCTACCAAGGCATATGTATCTCAACCTGATGTGACTTAAGGATGAATTCTGATTGGCTGCTTTACATTCCTGGACTTTGGTCTAGTTAGGACAGATGGCCGACTTCACTCTCCATGATGCACATTGTTATGAAATAATCAAATAGTTATTTGTAAAGGACACAGCTTGAAGGGAGGGGGTCTTCCTGTGGTCCGCCAAGTGATGTCAGTTGTGGTAGTGGGTAGGGGATCAGGATGTCCCGGTATTTCCCAGCCACTGAAATGATGTGGGGTTCCTGCCTGGAGAAGGACCTCATTCCTGGAACCCACAAACAGATGTTGAATGACGTTGCATAATGTGGAAATTATACAAATTTTAGTATGAAAACCAAATCAAAAACACATGAGGGATGACCACCTTTAATGCCAAATAACAGCAAAAACTTTTTGGAACAAGGAAGGCTTAGGGCCCATGGTGGGTTGCATTGAGTAGCATTACCCAATGCAGTCCTGTTGCAAGGGCACCACAAAATCCCCTCAATGAGGTCACAAGAAATAATAAAAACTTGATAGCAATTGTAAGGACTTATTCAGACTGGTGGTGTGAAACCGTGCAGCTGGCAGCTCCCAGCTGCTGTGTGCCCAGGAGCTGCAAACTGCACTGCGGGTAAGCAGGCCATGTAGCTGCATCTGCGGCTTCAGTGCAGATATTCAAAAAACTACATATCCAAAAGCAACTTCATGCTGGGATCTGACAAAGCCGTGTGCAGCCGCATGCAAAAAATGGTTCCCAACCTCTCCTATTTACTTGAATGGGAAAGGTTAGGATCGTATTTTAGCCTACAGGAGAGCACTACAGCTAAAATGGTTTCTGAAATGGCTCTAAAATGTTCTGTCTTTATCAAAAACTAAAAAGAAATAAAATGTTTGGGCTTTAATCAAAATCTTTTTTACATTAGAGGACTATATAACAGGTCTTGTAATGACAAAGATATAAAAGATGACTTTCTTCCTTGTTCCAAAATTGTGCAGACAGAAAATAAGAATAAAGATGTATGTTGCAGTACTTTGTATCAATACAAACTTTAATAAAGATAAGCAATTTACAATAGGTTGAGTTAGTAATGCAATGTTCCTTCAAATAATATTTAATTGTGGCTTTTATGTATTCAAACACCAACAGTTCCATATTTGTATCAGCATATGAAATAGAGAGATTTGCATATTCACCACCAGAGGGGCTCCACCACAAGCCACACTGGGATTTGTATTGGTATTGTTAGTTTGAGATCATCTTAGGACTTTTCCTTCAGATCTGCAATTAGAAATAGTGTTCTGCATTCCTATAGGTTTGTACAATATGCAAAACACAAGCCATTAGGTTGCTGCAGATGGAGGAGCGAATGGAATTCATGGTGGGTCACTTAAACTCCCAAGCGGTATTCAGAGTGTGGCTCGAGGTGAAATTTCATTACAAAAAGTGGTAAGCTTGAGCTACACTCAGGGTGGAATTTAGGGTTTACCTGGTCCTCACAAACCTGTGGCGTCCTCCAGCGATGCTCCACTTGTTGCGTCCCGTTGGCAATGCCCGGCATCTGCTTCCCCTGGCCTCGCATCCCCGGCGTGTGAACGATGGAGACGCCAGGCTATGGCATGCCGATTGGGTATGTGAGGTGTGTGTGGGTGGAGTGCGTGCATCAGGGGGTGGCACCAGCAGTAAATTTAAAATTAGAAGTATTTTTACCAATTTGAACCAATGTACCAATTTGACATTTAAAAATACAAAATATTCATACTGCCAGGGAAATTAGGTGACACCACTGAGCTTGTTGGGGCTGCCAACATCATATCCAAGATGGCAGCACCAATGGGTTTTTGGATATCTAGTTAACATGCCAAAGTACATTGCAAATGCATTTATTGGAAGATTGCTGTTAAAATAAATATCTTAGTGACAGGTTCTCTTAAAGTAACTTTTATGATCAGGCCATCTTTTAGACCCACAAGCCTGCCTTGTATGACTTGGAACAAAGCTGCACTTCCGCCATGATGCTCGCAGGGTTGGGTACAATGTGGAGGATGTGGGTTGGGGCGATGGGGTTATAATGGGATTACTAGTGGGATTCTTCTCTGCAGGCCACCCTGGCTCTGTACATGTAGAGCTCTGGAGGATCTGTGAGATGTGCTGCGTTCTGAAAGTTTCATTGGCAGCGACTCAGCCCTCCTGGGATCCAGCTGTGATATTTTGCGCACATTCACATTTTGGCTCCCTGAACAAAAGTTTATGGAGTTTCATAAATAATCGCGCTTTGCTAATCTCATGCTGACAGCAGCCTTTTGTCTTGCAATTCCTTTTTGGATCCAGAAAAAGAGAGAGAGTGTGACTCAACCATGCATGGTCTGTGTGCTGCGTCCCAACCAGGGCAATACATGAACACCGGGTCAATGTCCAAATTACGACATACTATTCATATTCCAAAAAGTGCAAACCTTGGGTGCCCTATGAGCAGAGCCACACTGGGGGTCACAGAGCAGCATCTGAGAATATAAGAAAGGGGTAAAAGGCTGTGGGTTACCTACACCTAAGAGTCTTGTGACTCCTCTAAGTAAGTCTCTCTTCCATCTTCACTTCTGGATTTGCTCAGTAGGCTGCTGATGTTGAAGTAGACTAAACTCAAAACTGCAAAAAAAAAATCTACTTTCAATCCCATTGGGCAGTCCGATCACTCCGGGGAATTCCTGCATCGAGTTCCGAGTTGTCCGACATCCGCTCCAGCGCCTAAATCTTCTCTTCTTCTTCCGGGTTCTTCATTCTACGTCTCCCGACCCAGACGCGAGATTGGCTGACGTAGGATGAAAAATAAATTTGCTGATCTCACTGCGCATGCGTGAGATTGGCAAATTTTGCACTTCGTGCAAAGAGGCTCTTTCTGCGCATGCTGAAGCATCTCAAGCATGTGCAGAAGGAGCGCCCAAGAGCCTCCCGAGTTGCCTGACGTAGGTATCTATGGGGGTGTGCTCTCCCAATCATTCTCGACCGTCTAAGCACTGCACCCTTTTTATTCGACGTAAAAAAAAACAACAGAATTTTTACCTCTCTACCCTTTAGTTTAGGTTTGCTTAATTTCCTCCAGCGGTGGGCACGGCTTGTGTCTCCATTTATTCAAGGCATTGAGAGGACCCAAGGCTTTGTTCAGACTGGCGGTGAGGTTTCGATGCGGGTACTAGTTTCCTATGTCAAAGAACTGCTTGGGGAAGACACTACAGGTAGCATCTCCCTGTGGCAGCCCCCTGGAGAATGAATGGGGGCAGCAGTGAGTGGTGCGGTCACATCTGCACCTCTTAGATTGCAAGCTCTTCGGGGCAGGGTCCTCTCCTCCTCCTGTGTTACTGTCTGTATCTGTCCGTCATTTACAACTCCTATATAATGTACAGCGCTGTGGTGCAAGTGACCAAGCGGCTAGCCAGGTGCCAGCTGACGGGAGCCATGCAGGGATCACTTGATCCCAAAGCAGGTCTAAGCCTGTGATTGGTGGAGGAATAGGGGACAGAAAACATATGTGTGTAAAAGAGTTAGAAAGCGTTAGAATAAACAGTTTTTCTTTTTACTCTTCCTCCCAGGTGGACTGTGTTTGCATTTTGGTTTTGGATAGAGAAGAATTAAAACCCTTTCCCAGGTTAATTTCCTTTCCATCCTGGAGATTTACCATCACTTCCTATCCTATACCAGCAGCAGGAAGTGGGAGAAAATCTCTACAAAGAGGAATTCCCTTCATAGACTGTTGTCACTGGAAAGGATATTGGAGGATAAACCCTTGCCCAGTGGGGACACGGATAGTGATAGAAACTGGCTACTCTGCTTTGAATTAAAAGATCCCTTATACCTGAATTCCAAAGTGTACTTTTAAATTACATATAACAGTATTTTAAAAAGACCCCCCCAAAAAAATAATAAAAAAGTATTAATGTATTCTAAAGAAGCTCTACTCCTGTTTATTTTCTGGCATTGGATCACATGACCAATGCCCAGGCATTGCATGCACCAACCAGCATTGATGTCCAAGGAAGATTCTATAGCGGATGTTTTTAACATTTGAAATAACTTTCAGGTCCTCAGGGAACCCCCAGCTATAATTACTACATCCACATCTCACTGTATATTAGTGTGGTGATCAGTAGGAAAAAAACTCTTACATTGCTGGCCTTTGAAAAGAATGTCACCCTTACAGATAGCTAAAAAGATCATTGGTGTCATTTAAACTAGCACAGATTTTCCATTCCCCAAAAGTCCCCTAGCATTCTTTGGAGGAATCCTAGTTCTGTTTTTACATCATCTGCATGTCCAACCATCCATTAATGTGTATGGCCAGGTTTAAGTTTTGTTGCTGTTCTATATCTGACCACTAGATGGCACAAGCTGATGCAGATTCGAAGCCTTTTTGCAAATCTACTTTTTGGGTTTTTCTGAATAAATAAAATGAAGAATTGTCCAGTCAGCATAAACACAGATAATTCATGAATCATAATTATCTGTAGATTTAAATTTCATAGATTACTCCCTTTACGTTTTATTCTGGAGAATAAAAAAACAAAGCACTTTCCTAAATCCTCCAAAATTTCTACAGAAAATGAAGAAACTTTAAAGAGACCCTGTTGCAGGCTAAAAAGATTGCATGTAAAAGGGGTGAGTTTTTGTCTGCACAGGAGGAGTTTTTATAAATAAATAACATGTTGAAAACATCCTAAATGCACATATAAATCTGATCTGGGATTAATATTATTATTATTATTATTATTATTATTATTAATATTAATAATAAACAGTATTTATACAGCGGCAACATATTACGCAGCGTTGTACATTAAATTGGGATTGCAAATGACAGACAGATACAGACAGTGACAGAGGAGGAGGAGAGGACCCTGCCCCGAAGAGCTTACAATCTAAGAGGTTGGTTGAGTGTTGAAATTAAAGGTCTAGTGACAGGGTCCCTTTAAAATATAGCTCCACCATAGATAACGTGTCATCAATCATATTCACCTTGAGTGTTTGGTGAAAGTCATATTCCCTGCTTGTTATTCCCTTTATGATGGGGGTTACATCTACTAAAGAACAGTGGTCCTGTACTGCCCCCTGGTGGTCACCTATAATGAATGACATCCCATGATTTTTAGAGTGAATTTTTTAGTTTATTGTTCCCTAGCTGTTGCAGGACTACAAGTCCCAGCCACCCCATTCAGCCCTATGTCTTTCATGTGCACTTTGTGTAACACAAGACGAAGGTGAGTCCATCAGAGCCTTAAAGAAAAGCATCCGGAATTAATCTGGCCCATTTGCAGTGTGTTGGTTACAGAATATGGTTCCAATAGAATGTCTACTAAAACAATTGGGCCCCACGGAACCTCAAGGGGCCCCTGTTCCTTTCAAGCTCAGACTCCAAGGTGAATGACACATTTTGTGAACCTACGCTGTAATGCAATACTCAATTTAGTGCAGGTTATCTTTCACCATCTGTGACCTGGAACCTCAATGTCACATCTGAACTTTATATTTCCATGCTTTTCATTCCCAATCTGAAATCAGAATAACAGAGAGGGCTGACCTGGCACACCAAGAACCAAATATGTAAAATCAGAGGTTCAATGCAAGGATGAACATAGCCACATTTGCATTGCAGCAGCACATGTGTATGAATGATCCCTGCAGTTAAGGATTACAATGGTGGCCTTTCTCCAGCTACAGCATGCTGATTGGACAGTGAAAGAACAGCAGAAAACTGATGAGCTGATCCCTCTTCTCACTTTGCTTTCTCCTCCTATCAGTGTGCAGCATACCGGTCTGACTCCCACTCCTCTCCCTTCCAGTTTGAGCTCTGCTGTGCATGGACCATAAAAGACTGATGCCAAGTCACATTTAGGTGCATACACCTCTCACATTAAATATACCCATATGGCATTATTTCTATGTCTTTATATCTGCCCAGTGTTCAGCTTTAATATTAACCCGAACTTTTCTTCCTAAACCATACCAGTGAGCTAAATATGCAAATCTGAGCATTGTGAGCGGTGAATGGTTGTTGCCTCTTTATCAGATGCCAGGCAACGGGACAACAGCAACTCTCAGAGGGAGGAGGATGAAATGCATGAGAAAGAAGGAATTGGCACATTTTGGCAATGGTGAATGTTTCTCAGCTTGGCTGATATAATTCACTGAGCAGAGATCTAAACCTGTGCAATGAAAGCTGTCGCTGCATGTTCTGCGTCGCATTATCTGTATGGTAAAAATAGAATCATATTTACACTTTCTGAAAAAAAATTGGAATGTTGGAATTCCTAAATCACATAAGGAATTTTACATTTCTTAAAGTCTTAAAATCTCAAAATTGCAAAGCCCAGTAATATAGGATTGTCACCAAAATTCACCATTAGTTCAGCTGGGGGTAAATAGTAATGGACAAGGGATTGCAAGGGCTGCAGTAGGTGCAGCAGTGATCAGTGTTGGGGGGATTACATGGGGTGCAGATGTGATCAGTTAAAAAAGCGGGGTTTGCAGAGGGTACAATGGTTTTCAGTGATGGAGAAGGAGTTACAATTGACCAGGGCTGGAGGGGTGCTTTGTTGGGGGATGAGGATATCAGTGGTGCAGAAAGGAGGGTTTATGGGGGTTGGGGGGTACATAGTTCATCAATAGTGGAGAATGAGTTCTGGGGGATAGACGTGATTGGATGATCAGTGATGAAAAGGGGTGTCAGATTTGGGGGGACTAGTGATAAAAGAGGGGTTGATCAGTGGTAGGTTACAGGGGCTGCAGAGGTGATCAGAGGGATTTGCAGAGGGTGCAAAGGCTTTTAGTGTTGTAGAAGGGGTTACAGTTGTCCAGGGCTAGGGGGAGATTGCAGGTAGGCAGAAGATATCAGTGGTGCAGAAAGAAGGGTTTATGGGGTTTGGGGGGCAGTAGAGAGTTGATCAATTGCCGAATATGAGTTGGGAGTGGGGGGTAATGATGATTGGTGGAGAAGGTATATCGGGTTTGGGGTCACCAGTCATGAATGGGGGGTTTGCAGGGAGTGCACAGGTTATTAATGGTGAGGGAGTTGCAGGGGTACAGGTGACCAGGGATGGAGGGCAGATTGCAGGGGGCAGAGGATATAAGTGGTGCAATAAAGGAGGATTGGTGTGAGATGGGGGACATAGGGGATCAGTACCCGAGAATGAGTTGCACAAGATGATTGGGTGATTAGTGGTGAAGAAGGAGTTTTGGGGTGACAAGTCAAGAAAGAGGAGTTTGCAGAGGGTGCGGAGGTTATCAGTGCTGGAGGGAGATTACAGGGTGTGCAGAGGTGATCAATCATTAAAGGGGGTTAGCAGAGGCTGAAAAGGTTTTATTGGCGGAGAAGGGGTTTCAGGGGGCAGAGGTGACCAGGGGATGGAGGGGGGGGGATTGCAGGGAGTCAGAGAACATTAGTGGTGCAGGAAGGGATCCTAGGAGGGGGGATGGAGGGGGGGGGATTGCAGGGAGTCAGAGAACATTAGTGGTGCAGGAAGGGATCCTAGGAGGGTAGAGGTGAACAGAGGCGGGGGGAGGGGGGTCTTAGGAGGAAGGTACCCAGTGGTGAAGGAGGGAATGTAGAGGGTGATCAATGGTGCAGGGGGTGCAGGGGCAAAAGACAAAGGTGAAAGTGCTGAAGTATGAGAGCAACATTGAGCTTTGTACAAGAAGTGCATATTTTTTGGTTGCAAGGGTCATGGCTCTTGTGCTGTGTAGGGTCAGGTTGTAGCTAGCTGTGCCCTCTTGAACCCTTCCACTAACAGTGCAGTAAAGCTACACTAAAATTTTACTATGCTATGCACAGTGCACAGAGTTCTCCTTCAGTATTCGGGATAATTTACCATATTATAGTCACCTGTAAATGTTACCTGTCGTCCTATGATGGCTACAAGGATGCTGTCTTCAATTTATTTATCCGATTTTTGGACCGGTCCCCCCAGCATACCAAAAAAATGTTTTTTTCAGGTGACAGAATAATGATTTCATGAAGTGGCAATGGTGAGATAATCTGTTCACTGGTGTGTGCACTCCTGCATGGAGTTTGCTTTTGTCAGTTCAGACTTGAATGGTTTGAATGAGTGAGTGATGACCCGTATAACCGGTATATATCCCATACTGCAGAACTAATCATACAAAAACTCAGCAAATCCAGAAATAGACAGCTTATGGGTTTTTTGGATCTATTTTGACCAAAACAAACTACAACTTATATTTTGTAATAGTTAGGGGTCAGCATTAGGCCCCAGCCCCCTCCCCTCCAATCCAATTACCTTGTTATCATCCATGTACCTTAAAAGTAAAATTAAACTTTCTGTATCTTTACCATTTAGGTTCTTTATTTTAATGAAATGTCTAAATTGGATCTTTACCAAATGGGCAAATGCCATTCTGTTTTAGCGGCCATTGTTACCATCTTCTCTATTAAGGATTTATATTTTGTCAAAGTTCTTCAAAGGCTAACTATAAAACTTGTACAAGAATCACATCTTCTCCTATGAAGTATCATAGTGGTATCACTAATTTCTCTTTGTACTTTGAATTTGTATTGAGATATTCCCCCTGAAGAAGCACGTCCTCCCTGTGAAACGCATCGGGTTTAGTGAATATCTATCTTTTTTGCTACAATTCAATGAAATCTTGCCTTTGAGACTGTGAACCTTTTTTCTTGTTTTTGAAATTGTTTGGAATTTTTAAAAACGTTTTAAAAAATGTTTTGTCACCACTCAAACTCCCTACTTTATGCGGCTCCCCCATCTGTTTGTGAGCGTTTACAAACCCCCTTTTTGGGTTGTAATTTTTTGGGATGCAAAACTAAAGTTATTAAATGGGTGCTGCCATCTTCGCCTGGTCATCTTCCGGTTCCGGATCTTCCACCGCAGTTATTGTCCACACATTGGAGCATTGGAATTTATTCATTCTTGGTATCTAGAGACATGCTTGGATTTCCAGCATGATACACCAGCCTGCGTATGCACAGTGTATATACAGAAAATCATAGCAAACAAGCAGGTAAGTTTATTTTATTGCAGAAGAGACACCACCTGTCCATTCTGCTATTGTGAACCTGCTTAGTTTCATTCCACTTTAACCCAAGCTATCCCTAGCTGCAAGCATTTACTTAACCCTAGCTCCAATAAATAGCATTCTCAGAATCAAATTCTGGATTGCAACAACATTGGCCCAATGAGGATTGGCCAGATTTATTAAAGCTCTCCAAGGCTGGAGAGGATACACTTTCTTTTGTGAAGCTGGGTGATCCAGCAAACCTGGAATGGATTACTTCAAAGTCATTTGCTATTCCAGGTTTGCTGGATCACCCAGCTTCACTAGAGAAAGTTTATCCTCTGCAGCCATGGAGAACTTTAGAAAATCAGGGCCAATGTGCATTGGTTTAGCTTTTTTTCCACCAGAAGCCCATGTGAGAGGGTGGCAATGCAGGACCACAATTTAGAGACAGGGACAGAGCTTTGCTGACTCATCAGAAAATGCCTGGAAATAGCTAAATCATCAGGGATTAATATAACCCCCCTATCGGTAATCCCGAGTGTGACTCGGGTTGCATTTCACATGCTAAAATCAGTAATCCCAAGTCACACTCAGAGTTGCCTAAAACATAAAAAAGCACTTACCTTGTTCCGTTGTCGTCCCCTGGCGTCTTGCTGGTCTCTGCAGCTCCTCCGGATACGTCTTCTTTCTTCGATCTTCTCCCGGTGTGTGCGGAGACAATCTCCGGGGTTTTCCGGTACATGCGTCGGTGCGGGCGGGAGGAGCGGCAGGAAATTTAAATATTTTTGTATTAGATTCAATACAAAATAGCTATATTGAGTCCAATACAAGGACATTTTTATATAATATAAATATAATTATATTAGATATAAATTATACATGCTACTGTACAGTTATATTACGTTTCACTATTTTTTTCTTTAACAGATTTTTGTGTTTTTTTTAATTTAAAGTTTTAATTAAGTTTAGGTTTAAATTTTAAGTTTATTATTAAATGTATTAAATATTGGGTTTTGCCTAGGAATTATAACCTACAATGTAAAATAAATTTCCATGCAAAAAAAATGTAACGCTTTTTTTGCGTGGAAATACAGACAGAATTAGAACACTAGGGGGGATTAATGACAATATATTTTTGAAGTGCTTGAACATGTTACCCTTTTATGCGAGCTTTAGATATAAATTACTGATGGACATCCAGCACCGGGCATATCATGAACCTGGTCTTCTCATACATGAATGTGAAGCTACAGACCTACAGAGAAAAATGTACATTTTACAAATCTTGCTATTTGTTTTCTTTGCATGAATGTGATCTGGATGTGAGTGTAATATTAGAATATTTTATATGCTAAAGGTTTATATTTCTTTAAAATGGCTTCCCTCTTGCTCATAGAGGGAATGAATGATACTTTGCTATTCTGGTGTGTGATTTATCATTCTGCTACCCAGATTTGTTTAATATGTGTCACAGCCTCTCCTATATTCTAGACAGGAGAGCCCTAGTATGTGATTATAGGGCACAGAATGGGCACACAAGCTGGCGAGGCTAAAAGTCACTGCGTGCCCACTTTGTGCCATTATACCTAGATCAGTATTTCTCAACCAGGGTTCCTCCAAAGGATGCTAAAGGTTCTATGAGTAATTTCTCAGGTCAGTTTAAGTGACCCCAATGATCTTTTTGGCTTTAAGGGTGACATTGTTCCCACTGGCCAGCAATGTAAGAGGAATTCTTCCCACTGACCACCATGCTAATATACTGTGATCTGTGGGTATAGTAATTATAGGAGAGCTTCCCTGAATACCTGAAACTTATTTCAAAGGTTCCCCTACGGTATAACCTGACCTGGACTCAACCACTGGAGATATTAAAAATGGAAAGTTTAATTTTCATCAGAGTTTCAGCACTTATTTGGAAGATTTCTAATAATTTTTTTTTCTATTTCACTGAAATTACCAGTAAAAGCAGAAAAAAATTATCTTCTTGCAATGGTCTATAAATGGCTTCTGAGGGTTACATCGGCTTCTTCTAATTATCTTTGAACTGTTCTTGTGGAAAAAAAAGAATTTATGTTTACACGAAAACAATGTAAACATTTACCACACCAGTACACAAATAATGATTACATATATACCAAGCAAAAACAAACAAACACCACAAAAGGGTATCAAAATAATGCAAATATTAATTGCAGGTTAATCAAGCAGAGCAATATGATTGTTTGGTGAATGTCACACTTATTGATTGTGTAACTGTGATGAAATGAACTGTTATGAGAGAAACTAAACATTCTAAAATACAGTACATGCACCTCTCCAAAATATAATAAAACTCTTCAAATATAAAGGTAGACCCCCCACAATTATGGCAAACCTGCTCCCACAGGCACCCCAGATCATACCACTGCCCCCACAGGTACCCCATATCATGACACTGCCCCCACAGGTACCCCAGATCATACCACTGCCCCCACTGGTACCCCAGACCAATGGTCGCCAACCCTTTCGGACCTAAGGTACACTAAATGCAGAGACTTTTGATTGCACATGCACGGGAAGCCTTGTGTCAGAACCCACTCATTCTCCCATCGCAGGTCAGAGACACAACCCGCCTACCGCCCTGAGCCTACAATCTGTACGGGGACTGCCAAGAACGTGAACCACCGAAAATTTGTTGCGGACCACCGGTTGGCGACCTCTGCCCCAGACCATAACACTGCCCCCACAGGCACCCTAGATCATAACACCACCCCCACAGGTACCCCAGATCATAACACTGCCCCCACAGGCACCCCAGATGATAACACTACCCCCACAGGCACCCCAGATCATACCACTGCCCCCACAGATACCCCAGATCATAACACTGCCCCCACAGGCACCTCTGATCATACCACTGCCCCCACAGGCACCCCAGATCATAACAGTGCCCCTATAGACACCCCAGATCATAACACTGCCCCCACAGGCACCCCAGATCATA
>NC_092866.1:59472639-59474324 GCF_032062135.1 Pyxicephalus adspersus | reverse complement strand
CAGATCATAATTACTATCCGCACAGGTACCCCAGATCATAACACTATCCGCACAGGTACCCCAGATCATAACACTGCCCCAATAGGCTTGTGGGCCTTTTTGCCTAGAATAGAATAGAATAGAATGCAATACAATATAATAGAAGTGGGCAGTGCAGTGTCGGGGTGTCATTCCCAGGCTCGGCCCCCAGGGGTCAGTAGCGCGCACACTGATTGCTGTCTGGTGTTGGGAAGTTTTGCTCTCACATTGTGTGCCGGCCGCCTGTACTTCGGAGCTCCGACACCCCGATCCGGGAGGACACACCAACGGGACACTCAGGTAACACCGGGACCCCATGTGGGAGGGAAGAGAGGGGAGACGGTGACATGGACATTCCTATGGGATACATAATGTGTGTGGGGTGACCCGGCCGGGTGTGCGGGGAGTTACAGCACAAGGGGGAGAGACCGGCACAGACACGTCTACACAACCCGGGGCCACCGGCTGTGTGCGCCCCCCCTGACTGTACAGTGTACCCCCTGACTGTACAATGTACCCCAACTATATACAGTGTGTACCCCCTGACTGTACAATGTACCCCAAAAGTTGTACAGTGTGTACCCCCTGACTATACAATGTACCCCATCTGTATACAGTGTGTACCCTCTGACTGTACAATGTACCCCAACTATATACAGTGTGTACCCCCTTACTGTACAATGCACCCAAAAAGTTGTACAGTGTGTACCTTAACGATACAGTGTTTATTCTGACTGTACATGTATGTTGTGTGTACACCACAAAGCCAGTAGATGCTGGTTGGGGTGACTGTAAACCTTGTGTAACCCAACTGTAAATATTGTATGTACCCCACATAGCTCCCCATGCAGACTGTATACAATGTGTGCACTGGCTGTACATTGTGTGATGTGTTTACTCTGCACTGCATGGAAATCCAAACTTTAAGAAAAAGGGATGTACCCCGACTGTATATAGTGTGTACCCCACCCTGCTCCCTTGAACACCCCCCAGGGCTGTGTGATGTGAGTATTGTGACTGTATTCAATTGTGTTCTTTACTTTGCATGGGAATTTGCTCCAGGACTGTTTGCACAGACTTTGTACATTGTATTTGTACTCTATCCAGTATATTGTATGTACCCCAAACTGTATGAGGCTGACTAACTTCTACTCCTTATTTAATGTACAGCGCTGTGTAATATGTTTGCACTATATTAATCCGGTTTAATAATAAGTATATTATACATCGTATTGCTATACTGTAGGGGCTGATTGTGCTATAGCATGCCCTCTGACTGTACATAGCGTGATGTGTGAACCAAACACTGCATGGAAGTCCTAACCTTGGGGGGACTGAGTTTACCCTGACTATGCCGTGTGTATCTGCATGGGGATTGCTTTTCAGACACTGTGACGTGTGTGTATTGTGACTGTACATAGTGTTATATGTTTATTGTGACTGTAATCAAATTGAGTTTTTTACTTTGCATGGGAATTTGCTCTAGGACTGACTGTACCAACTTTATATAATGTACATAGTGTGTACCCTCACTGTATCTAGTGCATTGTATGTACCCCACACTTGTGGCTGACTGTTTAATCTGTGCCTACACTTTAATGTGAACCAACACTTTAGCGGCTGATTGCATGCACTCAGAGTGTACATAGAGCACAAAATATCTAATG
>NC_092866.1:59406454-59471659 GCF_032062135.1 Pyxicephalus adspersus | reverse complement strand
CCTATCACTGTGCTGTGTATACTGAGCTCTATGTATAGAGATATACACCTATCACTGTGCTGTGTATACTGAGCTCTATGTATAGAGATATACACTTATCACTGTGCGGTGAATACTGAGCTCTATGTATAGAGATATACACCTATCACTGTGCGGTGAATACTGAGCTCTATGTGTAGAGATATACACTTATCACTGTGCGGTGAATACTGAGCTCTATGTATGGAAGTATACACCTGTTGCTGTACGTTGTATATTGAGCTCTATGGTCTGAGATATATACCTATCACTGGACTGTGCAAAGCCTCCAATGTTATACCCATGAACAGACCATATATCCAGAATACAATTCTACATGTGACTGACGTGACCCTGTCACCCATTATATGAACACACCATGTAAATATCTTGGCTCGGGGCCCCTGGTGGGAGCCGTTCACAGCACATAGTAGAGATTCCTGACCTCTCCCAGCACGGGATGACTGTATACTCAGGAATCAGCCCCCAAGTTTGGTAAACACGCTCTGTGCCAGCTTCATTTACTTTTGTTTATCTCCATAACAACGGTGAGATTCTAGGAGAACGAGTCAGATTTATGTAACACGTAATTACCAGGTGGACACTTCAGGGATTTCCAAGCCTTGTGTGTACACTGATAATAAGACCATTCCACCCAAAGCTGGAATTTCATTCATCTCTATATATCACTCATTGGTTGGATTTCTGCACCTCAGGTCTTCGGCCACCTGTTACAATGGAGTCTCACTCTTCCTGTTGAAGTTTTTATTAGTTGAACACCAGGAAGGTATTATAGACTGTTGTTTGATCTGCTATCTAATCCGAAAGAGAAAGCTGTGCTGACAATGGTCGGTAAGCTGGTGTTGTCTACCGGAGTTTTGAAATTCCTGATTGATTGGCTGATCATGAGGCTTCAATTAATTCTTCTTCTTTGTTGAACTTGTTACCTCTGTAACAGGTAGGCAATGGCTGTAGACTGGGGGAACGCTACAGGTATGGGTTGCAAATTGAAGACAGTTAGACTGAGGGTGATGTCCAGAAATTGGGCACCTTAGAGGTGATGGCCAAAGACTATGACACATGCTACAGGTGTGTTGCAGGTTGGAGACAGTTGGACTGGGAGTGATATCCAGAAACTGGGCACCCTACAGGTGATGGCCAAAAACAGTTGTAGATTAGAGACAGTTGGACTAGGGATGATGGTCAAAACCTGGGTACATTACAGGCGACAGATGGTGAACAATGACTGGAGCACAGTGTGGTTTCAATTTGGAAACAATCAGACTAGGGTTGATATCCAGAGACTGTGGCATGCTACAGGTGTGGTTTCAGATTGGAGACAATTGGATTTGCATGATGGCACATTGTAGGTAAAGGCTAAAGATTGGGCCATATTACAGGAGATGACCACAGACTGTGGCATGTGACAGGTCTGGTTGGGAATTGAAGACAATTGGACTGGAAATGATGGTAAGAACCCGGGCACATTACAGTAGAAGGCAAACAGGTGGCATGCTACAGGTGTGGTTGCGGATTGGGGACAATTGGACTGGCATGATGGTTAGAACCTGGGCACATTATAGGTGATGGCTAAAAACTGGGTCACGCTACAGGAGATGGCCAAAGACTGGAGCATGTTGGAGACAGTTGGACTCGGAGTGATGCCCACAGACTAGGGCAAGCTACAGTTGATGACCAGAAACTGTGGAATGCTTAAGGTGTGGTTGTAGATTGAATTGGACAATTGGACTGGAGATAATGGTCAGCACCTGGGCACACTACAGATGATGGACAATGACTGTAGACAATGACAGATGTGGTTTCAGATTGGAGACATTCAGACTGAAGCACGCTATGTACAGGCAATGACTAGAAACTATGGGATGCTAAAGATGTGGTTGCAGATTGAAGACAGCTGGAGTACATTGATAAATGACAATGATGGAGGTTACTGTCTTTATAACCTTTTTAATAATCGGAGCTGCAACTCCCACTACAGCCCTATACTCCTGAGGGTCACACAAAGGACTGTAGTTTGTGGACTAGGAAATCAGATGGTGCTTCCCCATTCAGCCATTGTAGGGTGGATTTTTTTGTAAGCTTACTGACACCTCCATGCCCTTGGTTGGCACTTCCTGCCCATTGAAAGTTGATTGATTACTCTTTAGTATGTGGGTGGCCAGGTTAAGCTTTATTTTTTTTTTTTTGGTTGACTCAGAGTTTAGGTTTTTATTCCCGATGCCTGAACAGGTACATGTTTGCTGTTGGAGAGATCTGCATTGATGAAAACATGTTGCCTTGACTTTCACTTATAGATGTCCTATGCAATATCTCTATCTAGCTCTCTATCTCTAGTTTCTATATTGATCTAGGAATACGACTTACGTTTTGTAATTTATTTTGGCTCTCACGTACTTTGCCAATAAAGCTTTATGAACTCGTCTTGTGATCCTTGCCTCTTGGCACTTTCCAAAAAAATCCCAGGAAAAAGAAAACATTCAAAGTTAATTATTTGCAAAGTAACTTCTACTATATTTTAGAAACTGAACTTTCCCTGACCCTGTTTCCTTTAAAAGCCTCACCAACACTTTCCTTATTGTCAATTGCAATGCTCAGATTGCCTGGTTGACCTTGTGTTATGGAGGAGCTGTCCTTTCTTGTTTACCTGGGGGAAGCTCACCTGTGGCCCCACCCCCTCCCAGTGCAGGGAAGTGAAGCAGACTCGAGTTACACAGGTGCAGCTGGAATCTGTCCAGGGAAAGCTGTTTCTCTTTTCATTTTGCAATCGATCACAGAGCCGTAGAGGTTTGCAGGTTGCGGCTCCCAACTACTTTGTTCTGGTCCAGCCTACCAAGATATTGTTATCAATATTTCGAGAGCTGAGTTAATAAAAAGGCACCTAATCTGATTCAGGAAGTGGGTGAATGAGTTAAATTGAAAACTGAGAACAATGGTTTTCATTCTTTCTAATTTTGAACAGGATGGGGAAATGTTCAGGTCTTGGGGAAACCCTTCCGAATATTAATATTACCTGCAATGCACAATACATTATTGTTGTGGTCAGTGGGAAGAATGACTCTTGCATTACTGGCCATTGGGAAGAATGTCACCCTTACAGGTGGACAAAAAGATCATTGGTGTCCCTTGGAGGCACAAATTGCTCATTTGTTTGATGAACCCCTACCAACCTCTGGAGGATCCTTAGGGTTCCGCAGAGCCTTGGATGAGAAAAACTGCACTATATAGAACCGGAGTGGCACTTATTACCAAAGATATGTAGACAACCCTTTCAGTTTCTGAGTTTGGTTGTTTCGAGTGAAGATTACTGTTAATCCTGCAGAATTTTATCTTCCTAACTTGTGGTAACCTTTTTGGGGAAAGTCCTCTGCCAATAAGAGTTTGGTGTGAAAGAACTTGAATCTTTAACCCTCTGAGCTCAGCCCTACTGAACAAAATGAGTTGGAGCTTCAGTTGCCAGACAAATCTTCTCATGAACCTCCGGATCTCACTTCACAAATACTCGTATTGCAGAATTCAAACAAATCCCACGGACACACTCCATTATGGAAAGCAGAAGTGGAGAACTTCATCATATTAGCCATGGTTTTGAAATGCAACATCCAACAAGCTCAAATTAGTGTGATGGTTAGATATTCATAAACTTTTGGCTTCAAAGGACATGAAAATAATGTGGTTACCACTTCTTGGCCACATGTAATTGGACGTCTTCAACAGCTTATGCTTTGTCAACAGTAGTTATAGCATGGCATGGTCAACCACCCCCTTTGTTGGAGGAGACCACCGTCTGCTAGCAATTGAATAAAGCTCCTAAGAGCGTGGGATCTACTGTGGTGGTTGACAAATGCTATCAAAATTGCCTCTTGAAAGTTCCTGTTAATTACAATAATAGGGCAAGCGGGGAGCCGTGAATTGACAGTTGATAGGCTGCCAACTGCTTGCTAATGGATGCCTTTACCATCTGTCAACTGTCCATGGGAATGAGCTTCAAAATTCAGAAAATGCTAGCTTGATTGTCTGACTGTTCCTTAGTCCTCAATACTTGAAGTCATGGACTTGGAGAAAATTTGCCACCATTGTAAGGTATACAGCTTAGTAAGGTATGTCCGCAAGGAAGAGTCAGCAAATCAGCCAGCGTTTTCAAAAGTGATAACAGTTGCAGCTTGTCTTATTTTACTCAAGACACCATTATTTTCCACATTATTAGGGGTTTATACCATTCTTATGCTTGATTATCAGGTCTGCACATCTGCTGTGCCAATGATGATGGTTTCCCACCATCCTTTTCTGGGTTCCTGGGTCTGCACACCTGCTATAGTTATTATGAGTGGCTCCCACCATCTCTGGGTTCTGACACCTTCTGTAACCATTATGAAGGACTCCCTACTACCCCAGTGCTAAATTCCAACATCTGCACACCAGTTGTAGCAATTTGAGGGCTCTCAATATCACCAATAAATTTTATTTATTATTATAGTGAAGAAGCTATAACACACAAAGGTGGGCAGTGACACCGAAAACTTCCAGGTAAACAGAAACCGCACCAAGAATTATTACCACTATTGGTATATCAATGCAGTGTTCTCCCCAGGCCCTTTTAGCTGGGCGCACCACCCGGCAACTTTCACCAACCACCCGGCAGTTTTTGGGTGGTTACTGAAGAGTTGGGTCACAAATCAGGGCCTTCCACCCGCCTACAATTTCTTTCCACCCAGCTTAAAAAAATTTCTAGGTTGAGCACTGCAATGCTATACCAAATCGGTGATTGGCTCGAGCTCAAAATATTCCAAATCCTCCTACCATTGCCGTATATTAAAAAATTGGTTATTGGTAGCTTTGGCCATATCTTAGACTGTAACGTAGCTCTAGATCCAGCTGTCTGTTTAGCTACCATGTTTAGTGAACTGCTGTGCGTCCAGGCTTCCATTTCTTAGTACCATTTTCCCCTAAGGGACTGGTTATTAGCAGCAATAGGAAGAGTTGGTTGTGAAATGCTTGATGTGAAAGTGTTTTCAGGAAACCTTAATGAGGAAATCACCGTCCTTATAAAAATAGAATTTAAATCAAGCCTGTTTTGTATGTACTGATGAAAAAAGTCCCAACATTCGTCTACAGCTAACACTGTACATTAGGAAGACTGTTTTTTGTTCCGGGATTCTTGGGCAGTGGAGGTCAGCTTATAAGTTGTGGGAAGCTTCCAATATGACCTCTTCCCATCACCAAGAGGCCACACATCATAATAAGTATGGGTAATGTTACAAGAGACAACCGGAGATGGTTAATCCATACATACTTGTGCAGCGTTCTCCCCAGCCCCTTCTAGCTGGGTGCACTACCCAGCACTTTTCAGCAAACGCCCGGCTGTTTTTGGATGGTTACTGATGAGTTGGGTCACAATACAGGGTCTGCCACCCACCTACAATTTCTTCCCACCCGGCTCAAAAAAAATTCTAGGTTGAGCACTGCTGTGAGGTGGAGCTCCCTCCTACTGGATATGGTCACAAACTGGGGACATTTTATAACAGACTGTTTGGGATTACCACTACTACAGTCCTTGTAGATGTCACTGTTTGTGATTTTAATTGTTGGGATCATACAACAAGTACCAAGGCTCACGTAGATGAGCCCTGTGCTGTTCACATGCATGCCCCCCAATGCAAAATGCTGCAATGCAAACTGATCCCCAAAATATTTTTGTTCTTTAGTCATTTTTACTGTTCAAACATCAAATTTTCAGAAATTCTCATCACCAGGCCACACAAAGCAAAACTATTCCACCGATTGATTCTGATTTGTATTTTAGGTGTACCGGCCTTTTAAAGCCCCACGCTCCATACACTGGAACAATGGGCTCATAACATTGGAATATAAAAGCTGTTATTTCTCCATTGTAATGTATTTGCTGCCCCCCCTATTCAGATCTTTTGGTGGTTTTGGCTGACCCCCGATCCTGTTTTCCATCCTGTAGAAGGGGTGAAACTCTCAGAACTTTTTCCACCTCCGGCCTGAGCCAGGAACAGCGGGCCAGGGAAGAGGCCATCTCTCCTCTGTAGCAGGTGATTGCGGAGTACACAGCCAAATACATGGAAATTGTGCAGAGCTGTTATCCTAACCCCGCGTGAATCTTTGTGAGGATTCACCATTAGTACAGAATGTTTTCCCATTATCAGCAGTGACTGCACCCAAATGGACTTCAAAATAGAATATTTGAATAATGGATTGAGCCATGGGTAAAAAGATCTGTTTGTATTTTCTGCATGTTGCTCAGGAAAGGGATTGTTACTAAATTTCACTTGTCATAGGAGGTGATTTTCATTGTAATAAAGTTCAGTAGAGGTTAAAGAGGTACAAACATATTTAAAATGCTTTTTATCCTTTCCAAATACAATTTTATGTTAACTTTTTTGTGGCTCTGAACTTAATATAGTTTTATAACACAGCCTCTTCCTTTCTTTCAAATCGTAGGCTGCTCCTTTTCTGGGAGTGTCATCTTTTGCATTTGCTGTCCCAGCTCCTCCACCCCTCCCTAAAAACCTTTTTTGTAGTTTCCAGGGGAATACTATCGCTTAAGTTACAGCTCCGAGTCTGCTGAAGCTGCCGATATCACATCCATGATGGCGATGCCCAGTGGCAATTTGCAATTTTTGACTGTCTACACAAGAAAGGTTTTCACCGGTAAACAATATTCATGATCTGCTTAGTAGTGCTGCACAATAATTGTGCTTTGCTGACTTTTTTGATCTCATTGACAGTTCAACAGTCAGATAAGAATGCCACAACATTAGTCATGGAGTACAAAAAGGTGACAACCAACACGTTTCGGGACATACAAAACTCCCTTTATCATGTAGATGCAAATATTTATCATTCATTAATGGATTTCTCACTCTACCTTGTTTCTTCTTTTTTTATTGTTCTTTTAAAGATTGAATTTGGGCTGTGTCCATTCTAAGGCTATGGGTGGTGGGAATGGATGTCCCTTGGTGGCTCCTTGCAGATGCTCGATCACCCCAACCGTTGTCCCTGTTGCCCGTGTTTTTGACATTTTACAGCTCGTACTGAACCACTTCACCACCACCCCCATTTTTTTTCTATAGACAGCCAAATGTGGGATGCTACGTAGAGCATCCCAACTGTGTGTGCGGTTACTAGGCATGGGGAAGTGGTAACCATACCACAACCTAACCTTGCATCTGACCTTGCTTCCTCTTATCTGCAAACAGTAAACTCTACAGACTCTAATGAAATAAAACAGCCACAGTGTTCCAGGTATCCAGTGATCAGGTGAAGCACTGCTCAGGTGTGGATGGGTAGAGCATGAACTGCATAATACTTTATTATTCCCATCAGAAAACATTGCATGCCTTTACCAACCCATCACATCATTGTATTCTCCGTAGTGAGCTTCATACCCAATGTTCAGTTTGGAATATTTTTGATATGAGTGCGTTATGTTCTGTCTAAATATATTTATAGGATGCCATTCTTGTCAATACTTCCTGTCCCAAGCTGGTTGTACGTGCGCATCTGCCCACTCCTTGGTTGGCTTCTCGGGAAGATTTATCCGGTTAAACTCCAGAGCCATATTGACATTTTCAGTTCGGGCCTATTAAAGTGTATCAAATCAAAAGTATAAAAATAATGTATATTGTAGCTTACCAGTCCTTAGTGGTGGCTGCATTGGTTTTTATATTTCAGGTTCTTCTCGAGATCCAGCTGCTAACACTTCTTCTTGTTCCAGGGTGGCAATGCCCACTCATTGCTCGTTATCTGTAGAGCATCAGCATTGTTCGTGTAGGACCATATATGTGTTAGGACTACAGCACACAACCTCCTGCTAATTAACTAAATGACCTTTGCCAATCAGTTCCGAAAGAGGTGCTTCCAATATCTCTGCTTTATGGATTGGGGATTTGGCTGTCAAACTGAAGCCAGTCCCAGCAGCTGCTAGGCACCGGGTACATTTCACAGTAGGCCCATACCTGGTTCAGTATGGTCATAAGGGTAGTAGATGCCTTATATTTTCCGGTTTGCACACCAATGTCTGGTATAAGTGTTCTTTATTAATGTGCTCTTTGCTATTCATTGTAGAGTAATCAGACTGTCTGCAGACCATTTTCTGAACTCCGTGGTACCATTAAAACACATTCATTTGCCTTATTTACCTTATTGTATGCTTCTGCCGTCTTTCTTTCGCTTGCCCAGACCCTGGAAGCCATTTCTCTAGTGCACATGGTCAGGCTTTGATGTCATCTTGTACAGTGCTGGACCAGCAGTCCTGCAAGGGCTTTCCCACAACCCTGAGTGTCGGAGAAAGGAACGGAGCATCCACTGATGATGATCTGTCAGTCATTTGCAGGTTTTGGTATTCTATAAAATGCAGGACCAGCTGTCCTGCAAGGGCCCACCAACAACTCGAAGTGCTGGAGAGAAGGACAGAGCGCTGGTTGTAGACTTTGATGTCATCATGCACAATGCAGGACCATCAGCCTTGCAAGGGCCAACTCACAGCCTGGAGTGTCGGAGATTCAAGCAGAACAATGGCTGAAAATGCCAACAACCTGAAGCATCAAAAAAAAAAAAAGAGGAGCGTGCTTCATTTACCCACGAGTTCCTTGAATTTGGCAAAGTATATTACAGTTTTGTTAATAATTCATGGCAAAGTTTCTTTATCTTTCGGCAGAGATAGGAAGACTTCTGATTGCTGCTCTTTGCACTTTTCCTGCTGGCTTACCTCAAGGCTAAAACTCTGAGCTTATTTGGATTATATCATTATAATATTATTTCTAAAATCTACTTACTATAGATCCTTTTACACCACTGGCATGAACAGAAATGATCACATTACACGCTACGTCCTAGCCTTTCAAATGTGCTACCTCTGTCCTTAAAATGAAATAATATATAATATATTGACCGTGCATTGCGTTTAACACATTCATGGTCAGAGGCTTTCAATATATTTGCAAGTGCAAGCATAGATCTGGGCCCATGCGTGTTGATATTTGCTTCACCTGTATGTGGATCTGTAGCTATCGGTCATAGAGGGGTTAAGATTAATTTTCCACTTCCAGGCTGAGTCCATCAACTGCAGAATAATTATCTGCATTAAAAAGTAGAGGGAAGTGGAAAATGCAGACGGTGTCTGTAAGGCGCATAAAACATTGTTTGCAGAATATTCTAATGATAGTAAAAAGCTATCCGGAACAGTTATATTGCAAAGAAGGAGATGTGGAAATTAGAGAGGTGGTAAGAGTGGTGACTGCCATTAAGCAAAGATTTTTTTTTTTTTTTACATACTATATTGTTTTATAGTTTTATACTTTTATAGTCGTTCAAAATGTTTAGTTTTATAATCTAGAAACAACCCAGAAATTTTAGTCTTTTATACTATATTGATGGCATTTATTGGTGTTATATATTGTATTGGTGGCACCTGTAACGTCGTGCTGTCTAACAATGTCACATGCTATGGTTTTGTATACTATGGTGGGGACACGTTGTATTTTGTTTTATATTCAGTGGTAGTACAATGTGTTCTTTACTGTGCCTGTTATATATTGTTGTATGGTAACATGGCACATTGCACTGTAGTATGCTGTGGCGGAGACCCATCTCACCGCCATGCCCCGTAGCAGCCGCACGTTACACCATCGTGCCCCATAGCAGCCGCACGTTGCACCATCGTGCCCCATAGCAGCCGCACGTTGCACCATCGTGCCCCATAGCAGCCGCACGTTGCAAGTTGGCTATAACCAACTATTAATAATAGGAAAATCTGTTCTACATTTTACAACTTTTACAAGGTTTGTACCTCTTATCTAAGCACATTGAGGTTTCCTTGTCATTTCCAGTGGATTATATCTTTGTACTAATTTTACTATATTGGCCATTTATGTATTCATACAAGGTCATCATATCCTCTGATAAATTCACCTTCTTCTTCGGAGATCATTCCTCGTTGCTGAGCTCCTCCATGAACCTAGTTGCCCTCCAGTCCTCTTTAAATCTTATATAGTGCTTTCTGTGAACAAATTGAACACTAATATGGAATTCCAAGACTGCTCTTGGTTTCCCCCAACTCTCTAAAATACTTTTATCATCCAATTGGGTTTCTACTTCTTTTAGCAAGTTTTACCCAGCCTTCAAAACCAACCTCTTCAGATTCGCCCACCCACCTTTGTCTCCTAATCATCAGTAGTTACCCCTATTCCTTTCCCCTACTTGATGTGTATTATGCTCCCCCACCTGTTCGATTGCAAGCTCAATTGTCCAGTGTTCTCTTCTTCTGTCTCATAGTTCCTACTTGTACATGTTTGCCATCTGCAGACGCTGTTTATTGGACAGTGCTACATAATATGTTGGTGCTTTAAATAAAAAAATATCAATTGCTTTAGGTCTGTGGCCCCCTTTAGCACTTTTCTCTAGTGGTTCCGGCATTCTGCTGAGCATTCAAAACACACTATTCATAAAACTTCAGGACAAGGACGAGTTGTATCTTTGTTTCATCCGAATGACTGCAATTGACATATCTCATTGGACTGGAGCTGAAATACCCGTTGGTTTGGTTTTTATATCGCCATCCTGGAGTGTTAGCATTGTGAGAAGAACCTTATGTCTGTCATTCCTTGGATGAATTCGGAGTGCAGGGCTGGCTTTGCTCTCTTCCCCACCCCCACTGCTGGGACAGCATGGGAACCAGATGAATAGCCATGGAGGGGGGTGACAGGATAACAAGGGCTTAAACCAGACAATAGCTGTCAAAGGACCAAAGTGAGGGGGTCTCCCGGTCCCAGCGGGTAACGTGCAATCCTGCAAAAACTGCAGCATCTTGTTGGTATAGCATGGCCTCCTGCTTGTGCAAACTGGATCTAAGCAGCCAAGTGAGATCTTAACTACTCCATGTCCTGCTGTGTCAGGGGGGCGAAGAATACATTAGTCACGGATAAGTCTTCCCAGGCCTTTAAAAAAAAAAATCTATTTTTAGTCTAAAGCCGATCTCACGCAAAAATCCTCTAAGTGACATTTCCAAGAATTTACTAAAATTACACAAAACTTAGACATTGGATGTTGGTTGTAAGGTGAAGCCTTGAAGTTCAGGCAACCTTGGTTTTCCCAAGATACAAAATCTAGCAGTCTATAGCTAAATGTCAAGCAATCGGGTGAATACACATTCCCTCCTGCCACTGATTCATTACTTGTATTTCAATGATTTTTACTCTTTATTTTACATAGTGGCTACTTTGTTGCAAAGTGTCACCCAGTGGACAGGATCACTGTCTGGATCTGTCTGTCATATCCAAACCTATTTAATGTACAGCGCTGCGTAATATGTTGGCGCTATAAAAATCCTGTTTAATAATAATAGATGAACGTTAAAGATAAAATAGAAGCTCTGTTTAAACTCTTTTCCCTCTTTGGAGCAGTTTTTGCTCTAAAATGAATTAAAACCATTTGCATAAATATTTAATGATAGACCCAATGGGCCAGTTTATCCTCTGACAGATGAGAGGAGGCTGCATGATTTTTTTGGGATATGTAGCATCCAGGGGCAGTTTCCCACCCCTGACACCTCCATAGACCTGAATAGGTGCTGCCTATAGCAGAACTAAACCCACGCTTACATATCTCTCTTTAGTGTTCTCCCCAGAATTTTTTTCCTGAAGCTGTAGGTGGGTGGTGGCCCATGTATTGTGACCCAAATTTTCAAGTAACAACACGGGTGGTTACCGAAAAGTTCTGGGTGGTGCACTCGACTAAAAGGGGCTGGTAAGAGCAACGTTCCATCGCAGGGTGCTGTCGTCTTCCTTCTATACTTCCTAAAGATGATTTTTTGGGCATCTTGCTTTGGCATGTCGGGATATTGGAAGTAATCTGTCCCTTGCAAGTTTATTTATTCCTGGCATGCTCAATGAGAGCCCGGATTGCAGGGTTCTCCTGGTAACCAATTCTCAGCTGCAAAAATTTGTCAGCTGGGTCGCGATCAGGCAGGTAAGAGCAGTTATTGCAGAAAGGACATCGCCCGTTCCTTTCCGCAAAAACCACCTGCCTGAAAAAAAGTGTAAAAAGAAAAAGCTCAGCAGTGACTAAGTGTAACTTTGATAGTATGTGCCCAGGGACAGAAAGTGCCATGGTAAAGTGTATGAACCCAGCCTAAGCAGGTAAAATTATATCTAAAACGAAAAAAAGGTTCAATTATACTTAAAATGTACAAACCTTCTGCAATGTTGGATGTGACATGACCGCCCTTCACAGAGCAGATGAAATGTTGCTTGAAGATACTTCTCTCCATTGCAAAAGCATCTTTTTGCAACATCCCATCTGCTCTGTATATCACAAATCTCACAAAGGACAGTACAGCCTCCCCTATCTAGGCCCTGTGGGCAGAAAATAGTCTTAAGGTAAGTGCGTTTTTTTCCACTGTGTAAGTGGACCTTTTATTTAAGGTGGCACTGTTTATTTAAGGAGACCCAGAAGTCTTTGCAACTTTCTTTTTTTAATGCCAGCCATATTCATGTTCTCATTTGTCATTTTCAATCAGTTCACTAATATATCAAAAAAAGCCTTTCCTGATTGCCGTTCTGGGCAAAAATTAACTTTTTTCAATTTTTTTTTAATTATTCAAGATTATTTTTGTGCCCCACTCCTTTTTATTGTAACATTTATAAAATGAGCTCATCTGGACCCCTAAATATGAGATTGTCACCCGGCTGGATCAGGCAACTGTCACCTTGAATCTGTGGGTGGATTCCGCAGACCAGAGACGCTTTCCAAATGTCATTATACAGTCACATGGCAGAGTTTCCCCACCGCCAGCGCCATTGTGGTTAGAAAGTTTTGCTGTACAGAAGTGAAATCAGTTAACCCATATAGAGTCAGCTCTTAGTGAGTATATCTCTATACCGGAAGGATATCCGGCCAGTAAACTCAGTATTGGGTAATGCATGTGAGTGATAGAGCAACCCCTGCCTTTTAGGAAAAGTCGTATTGTAAAGCTGAGTCCCAGGCCCATTAAACAATTATTCCTATAGAAATAAAGGATATAAATCCTGTCTTTGCAAAGGGATGGCATCATCGGTGGTCTGTGCATGACCGGTGCAGGGAGCAGAGCCGTGGGAGGGGCCCAAAAGCCTTGTAATAGTATCGGTATGCATGATCCATAGTGTACTCATAGTAGCCATTGTGCTCATTTGTAAAGATTCATAATAAGCATAAATTAACATTTTTCCTACTGGGCATTATAGAATTGATCACTTATAACCCAGCCAAACGTTGGCTAATTGTAGACCCATGGAACGCGTAAGCATTGTGGTCCCACAGGTCCACCAAAAGCCAATATGGCGTTGGAATAGCTAAGGAAGGCCAAAGAAGAGTTTTGGGAATCTAATATTCTCTTTATAGTCTAATTTAGGCATTGTTATTATTATTATTATTATTATTAAACAGGATTTATAGAGCGCCAACATATTACGCAGCGCTGTACATTAAATAGGGATTGCAAATGACAGACTAATACAGACAGTGATACAGGAGGAGAGGACCCTGCCCCGAAGAGCTTACAATCTAGTAGCAGGCATCTACCATCTCTGGGACACATAAAATCGAGGAGAACATACAATACTCATTTTATCTAAGTCAGTGTTTCGTTATCTTTTTAACATGGGGGAACCCTTGAAATAACTTTCAGGTCTTGGGGACGCCTTTCTTTAATTACTATATACACAACTCACCGTATAGCAGTATGGTGGTCAGTGGGAAGAGTTCCTCTTACATTGCTGGCCATTGGGAAGAATGTCACCCCTACTCAAAAAAGTTCATAGTGGTTACATAGTGGTTAGTCTGACCTGAGAGGCACAAATTGCTCATTGCTCAAGGAACCCGCGGAGGAACCTTGGTCCCCATTTGAGAAACCATGGTCTAGGTGGTGCTGCGTTGGAGTGCCGTCCATTATTCCTGGCTGCTGTTGTCGTTAATCTCTTTCCACCTCACTACACCAGGTCCCATGCTGGTCCATGACGTCCTCCCGTTCAGATCTGAATATTGCAGAGTCAGATGCCCCCATGCACAATCCGGAGGGTCTAAGAGGTGGGAGCCAGGGACCTCATTACACCTTGCAGTGGGGATTTCCTGCAAAGTGGGGAAAATGATTTTGGCTGAAGTTCAGATTTATTATAAGATGTGAAAAGCTTATCACAAAACAGAACATTTTTTAGTTTTGCAATTCATTTGTTGAAGTTTTGTTTTGAGTTGGTGGAAGTCATACGTGTGAAATTCCAGAATTGCTCTGGTCTTTAGTCATTTAGGATGCTGAAAGTGTGTGATGTGGTTGCAGTCTGACTAATAATGTTTATCCTACGTTGTAGTCTGGTGGTGGTGAGGTTCTTATTAATGTAAATGGAATTTATGCAGAATCCGTGTATTCGGAAGAAGCGAACCCTCCATATCCGTCTCTCCTCCCACAGTGCCAGGAGATCAGAGTTAGTGTCTGTTTTCATTCTTTTATTCTGCAGCTTTCAGTAAAATACATAAATGATGATCCTGCTATACCCGCCTTAGTCAGTCACTTCCTGTTATAGAGTGACAACCCAACCCAATGGTCTCCCAGTTGTCACCCTTTCACATGGGGTTGTACTCTTAAGTGACGACATTGACACACTTTGCACAGACATGGCCGACTGTTGTAACAACTGTCAGAAAGCCATTGATGATGGAGTAAGTTCATACAGACCAGAAGTGTCCAAAGGAGGCTGGAGGAGATCATTGGCTACAAGACACAGAAATTGCAAAGCAAATAAATCCCAGTTATCTAGGGTTTGGATTTACTTTTAAGCTTTGCTCAGATTGGTGTTAAGGTTGTGGTGCGGTTACCACTTCCTTACACCCCTGAACCTCTTCTCCACAAGGGGCACTGGAATCTTACCTACAGGAGCCTATAGAGAATGGATGGGGGTGACAGAGTGGTTTAGAAAATTTGCAAAGCTGCTTCTTTAAGAAGCAATGCGGGCGACTGGGTAGCTGGCAAGGTTCCTTGGCCGGTGCCATCTGCCAGGGGCTGCACTGGAAGCACTATTCCCAATGCAGGTTTAACCTTGGGCTATGTTCACACCAGCACTTTACTGTTTATTTGCCACCCTACTGCTGATGGGAATATACATGGGATTGGAGGGTGGCACAATTTGTAGGGCACTTGCAAGATGCCAATCCACCCTGCATTAAATTATTGGGTAAAATCTGTTAAGTTGTTGGTTTGCAAGGTCCTGGAAATCCACATTCAGCTGCTTTACATTAAATATACACAAATTTTCAAATGCTGGAAATGTGAACAAAACCCTAAAATAAAGAATAATGGGCAATTTCAGAGATTAGTTTGGGGAATGGGGCCTGTGGTTAGTGGTTTTCTTTTAACTTTTATGGTTACCAACTCCACAACTCCAATGACCAACTCCACAATTGTGCAGCCGAACTTCTCAGGGACTGCCACGTGTGCTGGTATTTACTGATTTTTCCTCCCAGTCAGAGCAGAGATATCAGCATCATGATGAAAGAGCCCAGTGGCTGGCATGGTCATGCAACCTGGACATTCCATTGACCTTTATTGCTCCATCTGCTTTAGTTCAGGTTTTTTAGTTTTTTTTAATATGACCTCCGAAAACAAAACCGAGAAGTGAAAGGGATATATTTATCAGGGAACAGAAGTCACAAGAATACATCCTGACACATCTGAAAAGTAACTTGTGCAATGTCTATTTATGCCCACGGCCAGTCACAAGAACAGATGACAATTTAGGATAATTGCTGGTTACCCGGCACTATATAATAAAGTTGGAGTAGTGTAATGTGCTGGAAAATGTATTATTGTGACTCGATCCTGAGTCATTTTATAGATGTTCTGTGTCATACAAGGATTGAGCTGAGTCAGCAGATAAAAATGGGTCCATGTCTGTATTATATCTCGTTACAGTTTAATGTTTATATACAACCAAATCTTTTTTTTTCAGTAAGATGGGGAGTCATCTGTCATGCTGTTTTTATTCCAGCTGGGGGAGATTTACTCAAACTTATATATATTTTAAACTGTTGTTTTATATCTTATTTACCATCTGTATTCAATATTTGTTTCATGAAAAAAACCTTTAGAAATGACTAAGGATTCCCAGAGCACTCTAAGATAGAATCTAGCACACCCTTGTTGTTTAGAGCTGTAGTTTTTGTTCTGATTGAAATTTCTGATTGTGCTATTGGATAAGAGAGAAGTCAGAACCAGTGTTCTTTGCAGAATTTTTTTTAGCAGGAACAAGATTCGAGTTTGTGGCCTCTGTATTGTGACCCAACTTTTCTAGAACCACTCAAAAAACATCCGGGTGGTTACTGGAAAGAGCCGGGTGGAAAGCTCAGTTAAAAAGGGTTGGGGGAGAACACTGCTAACAAATGAATAATTTGTAAATTTCAACCTGAGCTATTGAGATCTGTTAACAGGCTCTTTCATTAAAGGAGCAGAAAGCCTGAAAATGGGAAACTGAGCTTGAAGCTATGCACATGTCAGATGATTCTTGCCCGACAAGAACAGTGCTTGTCCTGGGCTAAAATCTGCAATTTGTACAGCAGTCCGGCAGTGTGATTGTAAATCCAACATAGACTGATGAATGACAGATCAGGAACAACCACTGTGCAGTCCTATAGTAGAGAGCACAGCTGGGTGCCCTCGCTCGTCCTCCCCCCTACCCTCTCCATTGAACAGAACAGTGCTGTGTGTATAGCTCTCATTTGTTCATCTGGTACAGGAAATGAATGAAAGATCTTTTCCAGTGACAAGCTTCGGACTTCTGTTTGGGGCTTTAAGCTCCACCTGCTATCCCAAAAGCAGAAAATAAAATATTATTATGTCATATTATTATCATATATTCTTGGATGTGGTGCAGACGCCTCTGGCTTTAGCTTATCAAACTACTTTACCAAGAGGTCAGAGGGCACCTGAAGCCTGACAGCTGCCGCTTTGCTAACTCCATGATCCCTTAATACTCCATTCACCCAAATGTGTCCTACACCATAGCCCTGTAGGTAATAGGAATGCAAGCTACTATAATTCTTTGTTTCAGTGTCATGCAGGGGTGAACATAGGGAGCTGCAAAGCGTGCCGCTGCACAATGGCCGCAGCTCCCCCTCCAGCCAACAGGGGCCCTGAAACGGTTCCACATGGGTGCCTCAAGTCTGTTCTGCACAGGGGCCACTGTTATTATTAATATTAATAATAAACAGGATTTATGTAGTGCCAACATATTACGCAGCGCTGTACATTAAATACTGTTGGCTACGTCCGCCACTTGTGTCATAATTACTATAGACTATAGCTGGTAGACCGCACATGTTATTAACACAATTTTAATGATGAGGTTTGACAGGGCAGCCACTAAGAAACCTCTTCATCCAAGTCAGTAAAAATTAATTGTATGTATGCTCCTTGCTGATTGAAGTTTGCAGGGAACATGGCAAATATTGTCAGAGACACCACTGCTTCCACACAGAGAGACTGCGGATTCATCACAGAGAGGGCAAGGGTCATTCTACAGCAGGGGTGTCAAACTCAAATACACAGAGGACCGAAATTAAAAACTTAGACCAATTCAGGGGCCAAACTTGAAATGTATTGAAAAAAATTGAGGAAGTTTACTACTTCCTCCATAACTAACAAAAACAAACCCCTCTACCCACACTTTAGTTGAAAAGACTACTTTCTACCTATCTATGCAGGGTGTGTGTTGTTCATCCTCTCACATCACAAGTTTTCTGACAATAAATATTACACTATGCAGTCTCTAATGGATTGAAACTAACACAATGCCCCTGTTAGTCAGGCACCATGTGATCATTGCCTAGGCTTTGTGTCACATGATTGGTGTACAGGAATAATGTCCATGTATTGCATGTATTGAAAATGATGATGTGAGGTGGTAATGGTAATGGTGGTAATGTGGGCGGGCCCGATGTAGTTCATTTTCGGAATTCTTTGGGGACCAAAAAAAAGACCATGAGGGCCAGATTTAGCCTGTGGACCAGAGTTTGACACCCTTGTTCTACAGCATGCTGGCAGGGGATTGGCGATTCTACACGGGCTGTGGCTGCTTTCTTACAAATATGAACTGAAAAACATTAAACACTTATTGCATCTGGGATGTATTTGGCTTAATGTTCATCTCCTTTCCAGTGTCCCTTAGAGGTTCTCTAAGTCAGCCATGTTTCACATACCGCCAGTCGTTAACATGTATAACAGTAATTATATCATGGAGATATTTGCAGATGTGTGTACATGTTGTGAAATGCGAGCGGCGGTTTCCCAGAGCCTGACACATGCCATAGTAACGTGCGAAGATAATCGTCCGTTTCTAAACATAGCTGGGAACCGGGGATGTCCTGGATCTGGGATCCGTTCCAGCAGCTTGTCAGTTATCGCTCCCGGTAAGACCAAATGCCAGTCATTGAACATATCAGCGAGGAACAGAAATTCTTCTCCCAATCTTATCACATGGCAAACTATGACTGTGCCGCGGATCAGAAAGAATCAGCCTGAGGACCCTTTGCAACAGCCGCTTGCAACATTTGTACCCCGGAGGCTCGCGGCCTTTGGGAACCCAGCTAAAAATGGAATCCCCATCTACACCAACAACATATCATATGTAGTATAGTCGTTACGCAGAACAATTCTAGAAAAAAAAAACTATTGAGGAAATCTAAAAATGTATGGAAGGTGAGGAATGCAGGTGCGAGGCCGGCACAGAAAAGTGGCCAGTTCTAAGGAATTGGCTGTTCTGAAGTAGTCACTTTTTTAGGTTGGTGACAGGGTCTCTTTAAGGTGCGTTCCAATGCGTAAGCCAGATGATGGGAGCACAAAATTCCTAAACTTTCCAGAGGCTGAGAAGGTGCCAGATAAATGCCAGTTTCCAATTCTAGCTTTGGATACTCTTTTTTTCCAGTAACTCACACTGATACAATATTCCCCTCCGGTGCCTGGACACCTCCCCGGGGTCTGACGTGTGGGGCATGGAGAGTGTAAACATGTCATCACTGCGGAGGGGGAATATAGCCAAAAACACAGGATTTCTCAATTATCATTAAAGCTGAACTTCAGAAGTGCGGCTTAATGCACAGAATAAACACACGAAAGCAGATTTACCTGCTGATTGATTTTTAGTTTTGTCCATCCAGTTTTTAGAATTGGAATCTCAGCCAGATCTGATTTTATCAGTTTAGTAATACCTCCGGATCTTTCTCTTTCTCAGCCTGTGACTGCACAGAGAATGAAGAAACAGCGGAATTGACAAGCTTCTCACTCATTCATTCCACCTATCAGCTCCCTGACATGATCTGCTTTAGTCTAAAGTCTTCTGCAAGGGGCTTGTTCCAAATTTAATGGAGGAAATGGAGATTTTTTTAAGGGGAGTGGGGGGTTTAGGCAGCAAGGAACAGTTATTGAAAAAGATGTGTTAGAAGTGGGAAAATGGGCAAGTGTAGGGATCTGAGGGACTCGCACAAGAGATGAATTGTGATGGCCGTATGATCGGTCAAAGACTTTCCAAAATGCCAGGCCACAATTTTGTTGTTGCCTTTTCAAAAGCCATTGCCTAGGAGCCTGAAATGGAACATGCAAATTTGGGACCCCTGGGACCACTTACACAGCAAGAAGCATTGAGTTGGGGCCCCGAAATGTATACCTGTCTGCTCAGAAAACAATAACAATCATACTATTCTATCCTATTTGCTTCCCTTCATTGAATCCAGATTACTCTGAAATGGAGGTGTAGCAAATTGAAAATGTGAGTGGTTCAAATGGGGGGGGGGGGGGCACCTGTCTCCCCTAAAAATTCTTCATTATGGCATCATCAGAACATGACAGACTTCACTCATTAAAATGCTCTGCCCTGTTACACATACATGCCGGTGTCCCTTCCTTGAACCCCAATAGCTGGTCTATACAAAGCCGGCCACTTACCTTCTTTGAACCCCAATTGTTCTTGAATGGGGAGCTGTAGGAAACTGAAAATGTTGGTGCAATTGGGGGAAACTTGTGGCTAAAATCCCCAAAAATCTAATCACTATGGCATAAAAAAAACAAAAAATACTCCACCCATCAATATACACTGGCTTGTTAAACAAAACTGCCCATTTTCCTTCCTTGAACCCCTATAGCTGGTCTACACATAGACCGCTTACCTTCATTGAACCCCAATATCTCAAGGACAGCGAGATGTAGGTACCTGATGATAGCGGGAAGTTGTCCCCCTTGGCTATGTGTCCCATGAATTTATCCATTGCAGAGTTGATGGGGTTCAGATAAAGTAAATGGCCCCCTATACCTGACAAGGCGCATTGTATGGTATATGTAGTTTCTGCAGATATGGTAAGCAAGGAGCAATATTTGACAGACCAGCACCGTATGATAGCTTTTGTTTTGTATCTTTTGTGCTGGGAAGGGAGTGGGGGGAAACACAAGCTCCTGACCTAGGGGAGAAAAAAGTATAAATCCAGCCCTGGGGCCATCATCTCATTGGTGAGTCACTGCCAAAGCAAACTTTGTGTATATGTGGCATCCCATAGGCACCTTATGACGTCTGTGGTGTAGACTCTTTGTGTTTGCATTGACTACAGAAAGCCGTTCCAGCCTTGTAACACTTCTTACCTCCAGCACAGGTGTCATACCTGGACGTCTTATAACACAGAACCAGAGCAGATTACCTGACCGCCTTCCTCTAGTTAACATCCACCATTTAATTAGGACATCAGCATTGTCATGTAATAACGATTATATAATTGTATTTAAATATAGAGTAGAACCACGAAGTCCAGATTTAAATGATAATTATCTGGGTTGGGTTATAATTAATATGAGATTCCATTTTGATTATATTTAATATATACAGCAATGCAGGTTGGCTCCTGGAAAGAGTTATATAACTCAATTAAATGATGGGTCGGTGTCAGTTTGGAGGCATTCCTAGGCAGCCTGAAATCTCAGCATTGGATGGAGTTTATTTCCACGTATAGCTATACGTGGAAATATATATAGCTATATATATATAGCTATTTAGTAGGTGCCTAGAGGTCAGTTTAAAGTGAACCGGTCGCTTCACTGTGCAATTATTTGTTTTAGGTTTTTGCTGTTTGGTTCACTTTAATCAATGCAATATTGTGCATTTCCTCATTTTCAGAACAGTTCCCAGCCATAGTAATGTGAGTCACTTCTTGCCACTCCTTCCTTGTTATTAGAAATAAGGGAACATTTACAAATGCACCTTGTCACCAGTCAGGGCTCGTCCAGACATGTGCGTTTTATGCATTTCTGCAGGTATTTGCAGCACCAGGCTCCTATGTGCAGACCAGCCACAACATCCATAATCACCAAAAGTTTTTAGGAAATTGCTGTTACTACTAAAAAATGTGTAAAAAATTAAAAATACCATGTGAGAAGTTCTGTGGTAATATTATTATTCTTAGTAAATGGGATTTATATAGCGCCAACATATTACGCAGCACTGTGTGTGGGTTGGCACTGCCACCTCAGGGATGGAGTGTGGAATTCAGGAATTATACCTTTCAGTATTTTCCCCTGAATTTGTTTTAGGCTGGGTGGGAAGAAGCTGTGGGTAGGTGGTGGCCCCTGTATTGGGACCAACTTTTCAGTAACCACCCAAAAATGGCCGGGTGGTTATCGAACAGTGCTGGGTGGTGTGCCCGGCTAAAAGGTGCTAGGGAGAACAATGAACTTATTCAAAGTTTCTTGAATAGGTATCTGCGATCAGATTCCACTAGGATAGCATTTCAGTAATATTTTAATTTATTTGGATGATTATGCATCTGTGGAGCTGGCAATGCGTCTGCAGTACAGCACACCTCAATGCATATAGCGCGCCTGCAGTGCTGAAAATGCAGCCGGTGTCGTGTTTAATGAGGTCCCTGTCTCCAGGGTGTTCATTTATTGTATGTATATTTAATGTATTTTATGCTTGTTGACCTGTAAAGTGTTGACCTTCCTTATGCAGAAATTTAAGAACCTGCTGCTTGAAGGTTGCCTTCTTGGATGGGAATCCAACAAGCTAAAAGTGACACACTATAGTATTACCCTTTGTTTCTTTTCCCTACCCAGGTACCTAGCTAGAAGGTAAAGGTAGAAACAAAGGAGCTGGGCCTGCACCGATAATTAGACACATCTAGAAAAGGAAAGGGCTATGAGATGCAAGGAGAATAGGCTGTGCCTGGGAATGGATTTCCTCCTGATGGCCACTTACTGAGATCCCATGGGCAATGCATCTTGACATTTGTCATATGTCTCTTCTTCCCACACCTGTGCAGTCCCATAGACTTTACTGTGTCCAGGGGCAGTGGATAAAGGTGAATGGGCCCAAATCTATGGGCCTATATTGTGCAGGTGTGGGCAAGGGAGAAATCCTACAGCTGGCAGAAAACAAAAGTCAGGCGTGCAGTCCCATGGACTTCAATAGGTGAGTGGGTTAGATTGAGTCAAGTTAAAGGGAGTGGGTATAAAATTAATTCTTTAAACTAATTCTGCTCTTTGCACATTTATTTCAGTGCAGCATGTTCAGTGAATTTCCTGTTCCCCAGCTGCACACTTATTGAACATTCACTGCTCCAGTTGGCAGCTGTAGATGAACAGAAATATTTCTGGATATGGGAAGCATGTGACTCCCTCCCCTTCCATCCACTTGACGGTGTTGGTGATTAGTTGCACCCAGCACTGTCTTAAATATTCAGATCTGCTGCCAGTTTTATCTCGACCTTTGCAAATTAATTTTTGATCTGTCAGAAATCTCAAAACACTGCCCATGAGTACAATCTTTTACATGGTAATGTGCAGGAATGTTACTTTGTTGCAGCAGGGGACAAAGCCGGCTTGTAACGGATGGTGCCGTGCTTGCTTTACAACTGCCGAATGTATTATAAATGGTAACTGGCGTACACATCTCATGGTTGTACATGGCAGCTGCGCTCATTTGGCTAGTTTACCATTCAGTAGGTGATAGACCTGCAATGCAGCACAAAACAATATTCATAATTTCATGCATATGGGCAGCCCATTTGTCAATGCATTTACTCAATGCATGGTAGCAAAATGCACCTTGTGCACCTGGCCTTTGCACAAGAACTCGGCTCTGGAATAATCTCTCCCGCCATTGCTTCCTTTTCAGCGCTCAGCCAGTTAATCAGCGAGGAGTCTGGTATGTGTTTCAGGTTGGAGCAGCACGCAGTAACTGATCTCTCCATGGCGCTGGGTACGAGTACAGACAGAGGAGGAATACGCCGTGTCTTGGCCTCTCCCCACAATGCTATGTCTGTTCACATGTGCCGCAGCTGTTGGCCTCATTTCCCCCATCTGCGTGTGTCCGCTTGGCCTGGCTCGGATTCCCGGTCCTGCCTCACGTTCCTGACTATCACGAGTATTATAAAAGCTGCTTTCCCTACGCCATGCAAAGCGCAAACACACACAGCGGTCTAATCGCCAGTGGCACTTTGGCAGAAGCAAGGAAGATTCTAAATATTTAGCTGAATGCAACGTCTGTTAACCCTGTAACTACTCTGAGGCTTTAGGTGACCCCTAAATAGGGTTGTTACAGCCATTCTGGGCATCAGTTTACCCCAAAGATTACCGCTTTTTGGATATATATTTAATTTAAAGCGCAGCTGGCTAAGTATTGTCCTACCACACTACCCAGCACTGTTATCCATCCTTTGTCAATGGACCATTTGGATTGGTCCTGTCTGTTCCTGAGCTATTTAACTCTGTGTGTGTTCTGTTCGCTCCTGATTTTCTGCATCAGGACTGTTTTCTGAGGGCCAGAAAGCTTTTGCTTTGGTTCGGAGCTCTTTTGTGCTGCCATAGCTAGCAGGGTACTCGTAGTGCTTTCTGGTTGGGGCTGCAGGCCTGCCTTCGGAACGCAGTGCTCAGTGTTTTCAATAGAATACAAGGTTACATTCTGCACAAAGATTGTATGTTTGTAAATTCTGTATAGAGAAACTAGTATAAAATATGGCTGTAAGAAAACAGCCTGAACTGCTGCTGCTTTGATCTACCTACATGTCATTTTTGGTTCCTCCTGGTCCTCTTCTTCATCAGAGAATTTCATAACTTCTCCTAAAGTTTGTATGCTCCCTTGAAGAAGCCTTACGGCGAAACGCGTCGCTCAGAGAGATAACTGCGCTTTCTTAATAACGTCCAAGATAAAATACCTCAATAAAGTCTATTGATTTTTGCCAAAAATCCCTCTTTTTCCCTATTTTTACACTAAATAAGGACTCCTGAATTCTCCCAATTCACTTCTGGCACTTTGCCGAATACAATCACACTGTTCCCTATTGTTTATCTGGTCTGCAACAAACTTCTGAAAAGAAAACGCTAAGAGCTGCAAGATGTTTATTTAGAATGAAAAGCAGTCATGGGATGACATCAGCTGACCGAGTCGGTGCCATTCTTTCCTTCAAGACCGATACTCTTCCTGGACACGCGATTGCAGCAAAATGGAGTCACTATGACTATTCACAGTCTGATATTTTCCTTTATTTTGCAGAAGTTGTTTTTTTTTCTTTTATTACTTGCTGGTCATGTCCTATCCTCTCTGACCAATAAAGATGCGCCCAGTTCCTATTATAATCCACTCTTTGGACATTAGGGAGCTATGTACAATGCAGTTTTTTTGCAGTATCCTACACCTCCGTCCTGAAGGGAATCTGTATACTTCCCCATGTATGGCCAAACAACTAATTTGCCAATGAAAAATAAAGTACATAGGCTTGCAATAGTTAAGCCACCTTGACCCCTGTGGATCTTCATTCTCATGCAACAAGGACTGTAATATTTACTCTTTCTACATCATTTTACAATTTCCCTATATTTGTTAAAGAGGAACTAAACTGTGGATGCTGTGGTCACAAAAAAAAAAAAAAAAAACACTGGAGGAGAAGCAATAGTCGCCAGTACTGTCTGTGGTCTTTTACCTATTATGGATTTACCATGCCTTTTTCTGCACTGCGTCCGGGCACTGTCTTAGTCTAAGGTCAGATGAGTAGTGGGAACGGGAATTCCTGGGGGGCTCCTGGTGGTAACCTGGTTCTTAATGAGTTAGCAAGCGGCAGTGATCAGTACTCAGCACCTCACTACTGCCCCATTGATTCCATTTAAGTGGCAATGGGTAGGAAGCTGCGTGTAGCATCTCAACCACATGTGTGAGTAAGTGGTAACTTTGCTGCAACCTCACCGCCTATCAGAATATAGCCTGAGACATAATGGGACCCCAAATCTACAACATTGCAATCGTAATATTCCCACTGCCATTCTGTCAGTTGGCACCCTGGGTAATTGCTCAGTTTCTAAAACCAATCTGTGCCATTTTGGTAGAAGCAGGGATTTGATGCCCCATTTCAGAGCATCCAACCTGTTTTCACATATATTCTATCCTTTGTTGCATTATAGCGCTGTTGAACTTCATGATCAGTGCTTGAAAAAAAAAATTAATGGGTGACCTGGACTTTGGTAGAATCTGCCAACCCAATGTTGGCGATGTGTCCTATTGTCACTTTATTAACAGTAAGGTTTGCCTTTAATAAATTTCCACTGCTGCCCACCTGGGGGAACCCGCCTGGGATATTATTGGCTGCCTCCTCTGATGAGGTCCTCGTCTGTACATTTTGTGCACTCCTTTCTATAGGTAAGTCATATTCTGGGGTAATGCTGAAGGCCACCTTAAATTCAGGTCACCTGTAGGATTAAATGGGCCTGCTGCATCAATGAGTACTATATAGATGAGATTTTTGGAAGTTTGAGGAAGGATTGCATGAAATGTAAGTATTATCTCAGACAGTCCACATGCTTGGGGTTGGGGTATAATCTAGTAAAGGACAACTTCCTTAATGTTAAGGTTGCTTACAAGATTAACCTGGGCTCTGTAGTCCCTCAAATGCGATAAGCTCTCAGACTTCTTCAAATGTTTGGAAGGTTTCTATTTTAACAACCAAATAGCTTCTTCACAAATACGTCAACAGAAGAATGCGTCCTAGTGGTCAAACCAGCAAGAAAACTCCCATCCAGCCCTCCAGACATTTACAGCCTAATAGCCGCTCTCGGACAGCCGGGAGCATTTTGTTCCCTATTATTACACGGGACCGGAGCTGTACGTTATCGCTTTAACAACTCTGGAACAATCAACTTTCACCTAATAAAGACTTGATAGGACATTCTTTGGGGCCTCACTTGGAAATGAGGCTCGTTCCTTCCAGTGCTGAAAGTTTCATAAAATCCCAAGCGCATTTTGCTCTGGAACAGTCAAGAAAATAAAACAGAACAAGTTGAGCTTAGGACAAAGGGTGGAATTCTCTTTGTGGACAATGGAACATTTCCCCTCTATGCTGCTCCTCTATATCAAGGTTTCTCAACCAGGGATACGTAGAACCCTAGGGTACTTTCAGAAGCTGCTAGGGGTTCCTTGAGCAATGGGCAATTTGACCTCCCAAGTACTCCCCCCTGACCCTTTTAGCTGGGTGTACCAACGGCACTTTTCAGGAACCACCTGGCTGTTTTTGGATGGTCACGGAAGAGTTGGGTCACAATTTAGGGGCTTCCACCCACCTATTTTCTTCCCACCCATCCTAAAAAAAAATTCTGAGTTGAGCATTGATCTCCAATCAATTACAACTGACACAAATAAACTTTTTGGCTATCTGAAAAGGTGACATTCTTTCCAATAGCCAGCAATGTAAGAGGCATCTTCCCACTGAGCACCACACTAATGTACTATTATTATTATTAATAAACAGGAGTTATATACCACCAACATATTACGCAGAGCTGTACATTAAATAGGGGTTGCAAATGACAGACTAATACAGACAGTGATACAGGAGGAGGAGAGGACCCTGCCCCGAAGAGCTTACAATCTAATACGGTGAGCTGTGAATATTGGTATTATAGAAGGGGTTTACTGGAGACCAGAAAGTCATTTAAAGGGTTCCCCCATGTTGAGAAAGGCTGCTGTATACAGTACAGTGTATTGTCCCCATGGGACACAAAGTGTATCACTGCCAGGATCACCAGATCAAATGAAAGTATGAAAAAAGCAGTCATCTCATGCGAATTTGCAATATATTCATATTTTTGTTATTGGGTTGTTTATATTGCTATGTGTTCTAGAAAACGAAACACTATTTCGGTAGCAATAATCTGTATTTACAGTATATGTGAAAAGGTTTAAATTTGGGAAGGTTGATGAAAATTTAGGAAGCTTTTCAACCTCTCATAGATAAAAAGAAGTTAATAGATAAAAAACGAGAAATGTAGAGGCAAAAATCTCAATAGTGCTTCCAGAACCTCCTGTTTGCTTTATATTGGGCGTCCTGTGACCACACATCAAACCTCTTCTTTTCACGGACAAGGACGTATTTTAGAGCCGAAGCTTTAATGTAAAAGTACACAATGCAATACTAAGGCGTGGTTATAGTACAAGTACAAATCACTTTAATAGATTTGCAAATAAAACAATGGCGTCCATTGTTGTCCTAGGAATCTGGGCATGATGGTACACATTGGCTGTGTCTCTGATAATCAGATTATCTGCTTTAACATCCCCTGCGTTGATCTCGGTGTCTTGTCCCGTGGTTTGACAAAGGCCGTACGTTTTCTTAGGGGGCTCGCTGTCTGGCTCGGAGAGGGTGGAGGCCTGGGAACTCCGCTTTGGTTAAGTTCATTTCCATAGACATAATAGCGGCACAGACTCAAAGGGTCAGCTGCGGACGTGGCTCCCCCAGCTGCCAGACTGAATCCTTCTGCAGGCTTTTGTTGCCAGCCCCCGTGGCTAGTTCATTGATGCCAGCACATGGGGAAGGGTGACAACAGAGGGAGCGCTCGACGGATTGAGACACACAGAGGCCGTATTGTTCAGCCTGCGTAAAAGGCTCCATCTCCCAGCCCTCTTGTGACACAATACACATAATAACACACTGCCCAGACAAAGGACAGGTCCTCCTCTATCTCAAGCTTCTCCGCATGGACACAAAGGGACATCTTGCGACACTCCAATCGAAACTATTCACAATCGGGCCCGACGGAGCCTCCTGTGTGACAATGTGACCTTGAATTATCAGGGGGAATCCCACAAATTCTCCCCAACGCATAATAAATGTGACACATGCTTTAAAAAGAAACTCAAACCACTCATAACAAGAAGCTTCTAATTTGGGACAAATTCCCAACTGCTTCTTTTATTGTGCATTGTTCCCCTTTCGTTGCTTTTAGGGAAATTACGTTGGATACTTTGTGACCGGTTTCTTGTTAAAGTTTTGCTATGTGTGTGTTTGATTTTTTATATATAGAGCTGTTTGTTTTTGAGTCATTTATGTACAGTAATGTTTGTGTATCTCTTGCAACAACCTTTCTTTTAGGTTTTATTTTTTATGTTCACATGATAAACATAAAAACCCTTGATGACCTTGTGATCACAGATGAGGTTTCACATGTAGCTGAACCCAAATTGGCAAGTGATTTAATGTACAATGCTGCGTAATATGTTGGCGTTGTATAAATTCTGTTTATTACATTTTATTATTAATATTAATAATAATAATAATAATAATAATAATAATATTTGAATGGGTTCAGACTTTGACATCTGAGGCTTCCATATTTCCAAGCCAAGTAAGGCCATATTAGAAGATTGGCTGCTAATTTTTTATTTCACCGACCATCCTATTAACTTTTCATTTGGATATCCAAAATCACACCACACTATTCTGCCCTTTTGATCATAGGATTCGGAAGGGGCGTAGCACGGGACAGATAGGAGCTTCCGATCGAACTTCTCTATTGCTTGTACATTATAAACACATCCAATCGAAGACCCAAAAACTGGTCGCATATGATTGATTGGCTGTTGAATTCATTCATTTTCGGTCATTAGCTCAGATCGTAAATTGGATCCAAACTAAAAAATGGCCCATGTCTACTAAGCCTATGTGTACAGCATTCTGCCCTATTGTTGGGGTTGGGATGGGGTGACCCACAAAACATGCAGAAGCTTTGGATTGCATTTGTTATGTTGTTTGTACACAGGACATAGCTTGGTATTTACCAACATATCCGATCGAAATTGTTATGATCATTCGACTCGGATCTGATCATTTTATTAGATTTGTATTGGAACTGGACTAATATTTAAAACTGAAATACAGGTTTATGTTTCCATATGGGCATGTGATTGAGTAGTTACTTGTTGCCTTGTGTTTACTTGTGTTACCAGGCCATGCAATGCCTGAAGAAGACTTCCATAGCTGATCTCCTCCTAGATAATGCCGCCGTCACTGCAATACCAAGTTTCAATGAAAAGCATTGAAGCCATTGCATCAACATGACAGCCAGGCAATGGAGATTTTCTTTCTCATGGTTGTGTTGTCAGAAATAAGAAGGAATTTCTCCTGATTGGTATCACAGCTGTAATACCCCTTCCTCTAGCCCATCCAAAAACCAATTATCTGCAGTCCCAGATTAAATAATCTGTACGTGTCACTTGGTAGAAGTATAATCTGAGTGTTGAGATGCAGGACAGAAGTGCGTTAGGAAAACAAAACTCACTCCCCAAGCTGTGGGATGTCTCGGCTTGTCCTGCACGCTACAAATGCCATGTAAGAATCTCATGACCAAAGAACCATGAAACTGCAGGCTGAGCATATCAGGGCTGGATTAACCCCTTCCTTACCATTTTCCTCACTGTATGGGTCTGATTTATTAAAGCTCCCTGAACCTGGAGATGACTATCATAGGAGAACCTGAGTGATCCAGCAATCCTTCAGTGGATTTCCTAAAAATCATTTTAGTAGCTGGCAAAATGTTCAGTGCTGGGCCACATCTGATTACTCCAGTAAAGGATTGTGCCATGATAGCCCATCTTTACCAGATCCTGTATCTATTCTGTAGATGGAAAAACATTTAGGCAGTGCAGTTCAGCTAGCAGAGAGTCTAATCACAACCCTGATTGTCTTCACTACATTTAAAATGTAAAGTCAAGAATAAAATTGTAACTGCAGTTTACCATTCTTTAGATTTGATGTGTAAAACTTTTCTTTAGTGCTGCAGCTTCCTGTAATAAAGACCGGTCACTGCAGCTCTCTGTCCTTGTGTAGGGTGCGTGGTCTTGTACCCGCCCCCTTCTGCAGTTTTCTTAGGCAACCTGTAATAGGTGGGGCTTATGACCCCTCCCACAGCTCTTCTTGCTCCAGGTTCTGTGCAGCACAGTAATATCTGGGTTTGCAAAGCTATATAGTGCACACAAAGTGGATTTATACCATTTGTGGCCATTGAGGTACTGTATATATTTAATTGATTGTTTTTTTAAGTAAGGCAATAAAGCAAAACGAATTTTCATGTTTGCAGGCAAGCTTTTGCCATAACATATATGCTCATTATGACACTCCCATGCATCCTACCTAGAGGTCACAGGGCTGCGTTCATCCTGCTCTTTAACCCAATGATTGTCTTATGTTCCTCTACAAAGCTCTTGGCCGCTGGATGAGCTTTTTTGGCTGAAACAAAACCTTTTGTACCAATGACAATTCCACTCAGCAAAACTGATATAAACTCTGTGTAATAGTTGCATGTGCTTTATATTTCCTGTTATTTTGCATAGTCTACAGTATTCAATTATTTCTAATCAGAATTTGTTCTCCTCCTCAGGATCTAAAACACAGAGAAGATGGCAAGCGGAGGATGTATGAAAGTGACCAAATATTTCCTGTTCCTATTTAACCTCCTGTTCTTTGTAAGTACCACTTGTAGAAATGAATATGTAAAGTCACCATACCCAGCCTTTGTTTTTAGAGACAACAGTGTTCTCCCCAGCCCCTTTTAGCTGGGCGCACCACCCGGCTGTTTTTGGGTGATTACTGATCAGTTGGGTCACAATACAGGGGCTGCCACCCACCTATAGCTTCTTCCTATCCAGATTAAAAGTTTCTTGGGAGAATACTGGACATACTTGTTGAAGGAAAAAAGTGTTGTATATGAAAAATGTGTTTTCCAGCACAATGTGAATTTGTGGTTTATTATTTTGTGATTTACCAATTCATATTATCCCATTGAGGTAGATTGTTCTCCAGTTCTCCACCCCGCTGTTATCGGAGTGTTACAGCTATCCTCACACTCATTGTTTCGTTAATTACTATTTTTTCTGAGAGTGGTACAAAGTTTGTCCCATCCTGTGCAGTGCACCATCTACACAGAACTGCACTTACGGGGCATCTCCGAAGATCCTCCATGCTGTATCCCCACCACTGGCTTGTATGTATGGACTTTGTTCAGTATGTATAGGAGAGGAGTGCAGAGGGGATGACCTAGATAAGTACCCCTAATATAAAACCCTATGGACATAGCTGATCCAGAGGAAGGCAAAAAAACTCTGGTTTAATTTGCTCCCAACAGGGGGAAAAAAAATCCTTCCAGATTCCATGAGGCAATCGGATGTTTTTGTTATCTCTGTTATCTTTACTTTAAATCCTTAATCCCCAGTTATATTCTGTGGTTCTAGAAATCATTTAGCTTTTCCCTAAAGCAATCTATAGTAGTTGCTGAAACTACTTCCTCAGGGAGACGATTCCACATTTTCACACACCTTACAGTGAAGAATCCCTTCCTTATCCAGAGCTTAAACTTCTTTTCTTCCAGACGCAAAGAGCGCCCCCCTGTGCTCTGTAATGGTCTTAAAATGAATAAGTTGAACTTCTATCACATATAATAATATATACAAATACAACATTATTATAGAAAAGGAAGCTGTTTAAAGGGTTTGTGTTCCTGTCCATTTGTGCTCTGCCACACAGCACAGCCTGGTTTGACAGTGCAGAAGACTTGGTTCCACTTTTTCAAAAGCCCGATCAGTCAGGTCATTATTATTGCAGAAAGGGATAGGTGATGTCCCTTCTGCAACAACCTGCCTAAGGTTTCGCTCCAGGTTTCTGACATAAAAGCTGAGCTGTGCATGAGCAATGTCCGCTTTGGTTGCCCGAAAACCTGGCTTCTGGCGGAAGTTATGTCATCCTGGCACCGCCAAGCATGATGGCCGAAGACTATCTCTGGGACAACGGAAGGAAGATGGCGGTGCGCTGTGGCAGATGGGGGAATCGCTCAGCTTTAAGGAACACTTACAGTTCTTGTACCTCCCTCAAGTTTTAACGGAATTGTGAAAGCTCATCTCTCTGTTACTTCTCTCTCCTGCAGTTGGTATGCTCCTGGTTAGCACATGCTTGCTTCTTCCTCTTGAGCTCAATGAGCTCTGCTGTATATAGATTATAAAAGGCTGATTCCCAGTCACTGCGTAAGAAAATAAAATAAATAAATAATATATATATATATATATATATATATATATATATATATATATATCATTGCAAAGCTGCATCAACTTAAATCTTTCATATCTGCCTAGAGTTTAGCTTAAAGATTCTTTCCAGTAGTGAAAGTTTTTGGATGGGACGGGTTCTTTTTAACGCCACAATATGACATGTTCAATAAAATCTTTACATAAACCTTTCATTGGTGTAACCCAATTCACGTCATTTTATAATAAATTTTTAACTGGTTAACAAGATTCTTCCAAAATGGTGTTGTGCTAATAAAACAAGCCTTGACCCTGGAAGCTATGTGCTTCCTTATGTGTAATTAAATGATAACTATTATTATATGACATGTTTTATAGCAGGGGGAAAAAACATCTCGTTGCATACCTCTGCGTAAAACTTTAAAATTAAAGGGTCATTCCTTGTGAAGCTCATTATAACAGGTTTGGTTACATACCTGAGGGTTCAATCACATGGTCATTTTTTCTCTACCATAGTCATGTGTCATTATTACCGTCTAAGGTCAATTTTTTTTTGGGGGGGAGCCAATTGCATGTTTTTGGAATGTGGGAGGAAACCAGAAACCCATGCAGAAACAGGGAGAACCTGAAAACTTCATGCAGATAGTGTCCTGGCCGAGGTTCGAACCTGGGACCCATTGCTGCAAAGGCCAGAGGATAACCACTGAGCCACCATAGATTCGATGGAGAATGTAATAAAGAGAGAGCAAAAACGTTTAGGGTGGACAAGAAGAGCCAGGAATTTTGCCCACGGGAGTATTCAAAACGGGAAAAGAAGGGTGTTTATTTAGCCCACCAGGTTCCAAGTGAAACTAATATCACATTTTGGATGGACTCACTTCAGTGGCAGTAAAACCTCACCAGAGTCCGAAACCTTACTTATTCTATCTAAAATAGGATTGGGGTTTGGATACGCTTTGACTGGCCAATATTCAGATTCTATTATGGAAGCCCTATACTGCAAATGGCAGCATCAAATCTCAGTGAGGTTCTTTTCTGTGACAAGTCCTATCTGAAAGATTGATTGCAACTTGTGACCGTTTCCTCTCCTTGGTGATGCGCTCCTATCTCTGTTTTGTACTAAACTAAGAAGAGATAAGGTCTGAGATCTGTGGTTTCCTGTTTCTAAACCTTGCACATCGTTTTTCAGAAAGCAGGATCCGATCTCCCGGCTTTTCTGTTTTCATAACTGTAAAAATATTCACTGCTAGATTTAAAGGGAGTGAATAATACAGCAACATTCAATCAAGTTCGTGTACAGATTCAGATGTTTCTGCAAGCAGGGATTTATTAAGATTGTGATTTGCATCAGTATTCTATATTTTCTAGTTAAGCCCATTAGGAAGGAAAATTTCTATACATACATACACAATGTTCTCCCCAGACCTTTTTAGCTGGGCGCACCACCCGGCACTTTTTCGTAACCATCCGGCTGTTTTTGGGTGCTTACTGAAAAGTTGGGTCACAATACTGGGGGTCCACCTAACTTAAAAACAAATTCTAGGGAGAATAATGCATACATATATACATTCTTAAGAAGCATTTTAGGATAACTGAAACCTTTTGTCATATTTGCAGAAAGGGACAGACAATATCTTTTCTGCAATAATCCTTCTTTCTTGCCTGATTACCCTGTGGAACTGGCAATAAAGCTGAGTTAGGTATGTGAGCTCAGTTTTGGTTGTTGGCATACCCGGCAATCCGAGCTTCCTTAACTTGTGTGCTCCATGTTGGAGTTATGTCAGCCATGTCTGGCAAATCAAGTTGACTGAAAATTGCAATTAGGAAGTAAAGAAAGCAAAAGATGGCGGCACCTTGTGCCGAAATGGAGACAGGTGTGTATAGCAGGGATTAGTTTTGTAATAAGCCCTTTTAAAGCTCATCTCCTGATATGTTCTTTTTTCCTAAACTCCAACTTCCGATCTTCCGATCATCTTTTTTACAGTTTACAGTCTATACTCTTTATATTCCATTGGGATGCCGCTTCTTCAAGATCATATCACATCCTTGAGTTATCACACACTACATTTCCAGTGATTCCTCTGAATGGTTTCCATGTTTATGCATGGACCCACTGGTGGCCCACTGGCAGTGGACATGCTAGTGGCAGGCTATTGGTCTACTTCCAACCAAAAATGTCCCTGCCTATGCAAATCCTTTGCTTTAGAAGTGTGTATCTTAGTAACTATACCAGTCTAGACTTAGAGACATGGAAGATTAAAGGATCTTTATTGCCTATAGACTGGAAAATTGTAGGTTTTGCTCAGAGTCCAGCTTTAAGTAAAGCTCCTGTGCTTTACTTTTGAATCCCTCTACAGATCTTGTCCCACTTACCTTTCTGACCTGATAAAAAAAATCCCCTCCGGCCACTATTTTTGCTCCTCCAATGACCTACTAATGACTTCCTCACTCATAACCCCATCACATGCACAGCTCCAAGACTTTTTTAGAGCTGCCCCGACTCTCTGGAATGGTCTTCCTCGTCGTATTCGTCTTGCTCCTACTTTCTGCTCATTTAAAGGATCACTCAAAATCCATCTTTTCAAACTTGCCTACCTGTCTTCTTCTGTCACTTAAACCCTTACTACTTTCCATCATTTCATATCCCTCTCCTATTATTTGCTACTTCCCCACCTTATAGATTGTAAGCTCTTCGGGGCAGGGTCTTCTCCTCCCCCTGTGTCACTGTCAGTATCTGTCTGTCATTTGCAACCCCTTATTAATGAATGGGAATTCATATACAGTATATGTACCAAGCAAAGGTTGCTGTATCTGTTGTTTTTAATACATTTATGTCCATTGGTGAGAGTACTTTCCCCTCTGTGCTTTGCACTGGTTTAGTGGGGCTTTTTGACTGCTTCTTTACCCCTAATTTTAATTTATATTTTCCAAAATTCTGTATGCAGGATCTTATAAAGACATTGTATCCAATAATCTGTCCGTGTTTTCCTTTGCTGCAAACCCTACAACTTTTTTCATTTATTTCTCATCAGTGCAACAATAAGTTTTTTTGAGCCGTAGTAAGCCATAGTAAGGCGTTTAGTTGAGCCGGAGTGCACGGTCTATTTAGGAATTCCTGCTTTGTGCACAGACCAGCTGTCAGTACCGTGTAACAGTTCTGTAGCCCATCAATGGTAAATATGGTGTATTGGAGAATAAGCAGAGAAGGGGTGCTGGATATGATGCAGCTGTTTGCCTCCCCAAGATCTAAAGCTGACAGCTGGATGTGTCCTGGGAATTCTGAGAATGTATTTCCTCCTGGGAATAATTCCCTTTGTAACTTCAGCTTTCTAAGTTGTTTATTACTGAAATTTATATAGAAAAAGGGAAGAGATTACTAATCAAATTCCACTGATCAAATTGGGCCACATACCCCGATATAAATCAATGTGAGTAGCAAAAATAAAAGAGAAAAATCCAGGGTTTTTGTTTTTTTGGCAATAAATTCAAAATAGTGTACAATTTTTTCTGATTTCAGGAATATACATAACACAAAATGATTGTCATTTTACAAACTAACATAGTTGAGGTCAACCCCACTGTGTTCTAAAGCGCGGAGGTTCCTTTTGACCTGTAGGCTAGACATAACATCCCTGAATATATTAAGCAATTACTATGTCCCGACGCGTTCCGCCTCTGAGGACTTCTTCAGGGAACTTCGTATAGGAAGGTATATTGCTGGATGATGATATAAGATGGTCAAGGATGAGGAAGGGATTCTATTCAATGAAGGGTGCACTTAAAAGTGACACTGATGTCTGATAATGCTGTGAATGAAAGTGCAGAGCAGTTGCGTGCAGCAGAGGCGCTGTGTGGGAAAAAAAACCAGCATTACTCAACTTTGCATTAACTACAGTAAAGCTTTAAGAAGTTGTCACAAACTCTGGAAAAAAAGGAGGATTGTGCCTTGATTTAGGATCATTGTTGGAACTTTGGGAATCACTGTTTTATTCCCCCAAGGCAGATAGATGTACATTTTGAGCTGCCAGTTTATAGCTCAGATACTAAGGATTTTATTCCACTAATACGAGGAATACCACCCTCATTTGAAGAATTTTTGATCAAAATAAAATACCCTCAGCTTTCTAAAGGTACTTTATTCCTTTAAACACATATAGTGCATTTTAGTTCCTTCAAGGCAACCTTAACCCTAACCTGCTAGGTTAATTGATTCAATTGATAATCCATTGGAGACATTGATTTTCTAAATTCTCCCATGATGTCCAACAAGTCCAAAATCTCTTCTTAACTTAACATCAAGTGTTGTATCTGTTCTTATATCCAGAGGCAAGTTCCATCTACTTGCCTTGTAGGAGAGTTACTCTTTGGGCAGTATATCACAAGGTACAATGGGAGCTTTGAAGAATACTTCTCCAGGAAGATGGGAAAACCTGGGGCCATTGGGAAGAACCCCTCCGGGGAGGTTGTTTTCTAAAGAAATATGTTACAAGCCAAGAGCTGGGAAGGCAAAGATCTTCGTATTCTCCCCAGATTTTTTAGGCTGGGTGGGAAGAAGCTGTAGGTGGGTGGTGACCCAACTATTCAGTAACCACCCAAAAACACCGGGTGATTACAGAAAGTTGCTGGGTGGTACGCCAAGGTAAAAGGGGCAGGGGAGAACATTGGATCTCATTATGGCAGCCTGGGAATGCCAGAGAATTGCTATGGTTTGAGACCCAAGTGTTAGTAGCTTGAAACCCAGATTTTCTTTTGTATCTATTTCCTACGGCGGATCTTATGGCCAGCTAAGTGCAACTTTTATATCCAGCCACAAGGCCTTCCGTGTAAGTATAGAGCAAAGTTGTAATAGCACTTTTGCATAGGCACTTATACTCTAGAGAAGTATAAGAGTTGAGGATCAGTGGTGGACTTCAGGTTTTTTTTCTCTTCCACCCCAGAGGTCTCTTTCTAAGAGCTTTCACCTAGTACCTAACCCAAATTCCTAACAATCAGGATCTGCCGTGTATGTCCTAAGTGGATCAGAATACCTTGCCCATATCAGGAGCCTTTCTACAAAGGTAGTTCTAGAAAATAATCCTTTCTCTTCGAAGGAGTATCAGAATCCTTGTGCACTTTTTTTGTTTTTGATCCTGAAACAACTGCATTCATTTTGAGATAAATAGTTGTATAATTTGAGTTTGTGCTATATATCAACAGTTCTGGATGCACAGTTGGTCCAAGGGCATAAAGGATGATATGTAAAATGAGGAACAATCACCTATATATTCTTAAATTTGTGATGGTAGTAGGACTTGTAGATACTTTGTTTTAGAATATCATTGCACACTGTTTTAGTTTTCTGGTTACTTATTAAACCTCACCAGGTTAGGGTATGATTTGTTATGAGCTTTGTATAGGAAAGTACCTGACGGGTACACACATGGGGACAACTTTTGTGTGTTCATGTTTGCAGGATTTTTCCCCTACATTTTTTTAAGCTAGGTAGGAAAAAGTTGTAGGCAGGTGGTGGTCCCTGTATTGCGACCAAACGTTTTAGTAAGCACCCAAAAACAGCCGAGTGGTTGCTGAAAAGTGCCAGCTAGTGGGCTGGGGAGAACCCTGAGTATGTATTCATTATAAAGTACGTGATCGTTTTATCATTTTTAGTTTTTAAATATCACCAAGATAAATTCAGTCTTGTGGCAGACATTCCCGCTCTTTAGCTGACAGGCTGGACAAAGTGGTATGTTGGTGACTTTTTTGCAAAGGTTTGGTAAGCTTCAGGGTGCCAATGTACACTGGGGTTTTACAGAGCAGGCAATGGGACGGGCATTGGCATGCACTCCCCAGATCAACATACTATAAAGCGTGTGCACACCAGAATTTTTCTGGAACCTGGTGTTTTTTGGCATCTTGTGTGATGACTCAACTAAAAAGTTTGTAAACATTTCTTAAACAAGTGGGGAGGGCATGGAGCTCCTTTGCTAGCCATAAGCTTTCAGATATTCATTTAATGTTATGAGTTAATGATGGTGTTTGCATTTAAGGTTTAACAGACGAGCAATCCAGCTATCTTGCCTTTTGTGTGCAAGTAAAAAAGACGCCTTGGCTTGGTACATTTAGTTTCCTGGCAGCTAACACGTTATGTTTGAGTCAAGGTTGTCAGTGATGAGCCAGAGGACCTCCCAGTGCAGAAAAGGAGGGTGTGAGGAGAGTCCCACAAATTCTGCTGAAATCCAATTCACCATCCGTAGCTTGTGTTCAGTTTGTTCACTCAGTAATGCTGATTCTGTCATTATTGTAATTTGGTGGATTGTTTTTACCCTGACATTTTTTTACGGGGAGCAAAGATTATCAGTTTTTTGTCCAGCTTTGTAGTGGTGCACTGGACCCTCCCTATCAGCAGATAATTATCAGGTTAACGTCCCATGACCCGACACGTTCCTCTGGGATTTGTTGAGTGCACACAACTCTGAAAACTGCTATCACAAACATTTCAAAGAACACCTTGGATCCCACCTTCCTTGGGCAATCTATTCATGTTAGGATGAAACCCCTATATCGTAACTAAGTGATAATGTTCTGAGAAAGCCGTATAGCGAAACGCATCACAATATGGGACGTTAACCTGACCATCATCTGATGAAATATTAGGGATTTATTATGTATAGTTGATTGGGGATTTAGTTGAAGCTCAAAGCCTACACAGGTTTGTCCTTCCTTAGCTTAACAGTCATCAATACCAAAGAAAGTTAAATATGTCCAGCTGTGGATGAGGGGATGATGTTGTTAACCTGTAAATACCTTAAAATTGTAAAACCAGCACAAGTTGTGCAAACCACCCAAAAGACTTTCAAGCGGATATCTTTAGTCTTCCTTGGTCCACAATTCTGTCTACTTCTATTGTCTTGCATTTGGCCCATATGCGGCTCTTCACTATCCAGTGGTAGACCAGATCAGTCATTGACCAAACTTTAAGTTACTTACTAAGAGTAGCAAAAAGTGAGGTCAGAAATGTCAGGCTATGTTAAATGACCGAACAGAATTGCACATTTTTCAAGTTATTAATATAACCATTTGCCTTCCATTTTAAAATCAGAAACTTGCAAACTGTTTGTAGTTCCTGTCCTCATTTGCCTATTTTCTAAATCTTTTCTATTTTAGTTACAGTTTGGTAAGTTCCTGGCTAACGATTTTGCATAGCCAAAAAAACTTTTTACGTCTGACTTGCAGAGCGGAAATCGGAGCACAAGATGGCTAAGCAGCTTTTTTTTGTGTCGTGCACAACTTGAACGTGTGGTCCGCAGCTGCCCACATGTCCACCTAGCCGCCTAGACTTTCGGAAAAGGCGCGCCGGATACAGATGTTGGCCATGTGGGTTTGGTGGAAGCTGAGAATTTAGATCAGCCTGGACAGGAGAGAGAATATGTATCATCAAGATATAGGAGCTGCGGGCCTTGCCTGTGCTAGAGGGTACCAAGCACAGACTGCCCCAACATCCCCATTATTCTTTACCCTTCAGGCCATGTGCGTCATCACTGCCTACCCTAAATATAACAGGCTGCTACAGGTAGAGCCAGCGATTAAAAATAAATAGTACGCTGTGTTTTTCAGAACCTTTCATCTACAATGCTGTGTCATCCGTGTACTATGCAGGCTTATTCATAGAACAATGATAATAGTGTGCAGTGCCAGTATTCTGGAGAAAGCAGCATTCTTTTTGGTATAAAAGAGCTATAGATTTTATACATAGAGAGACGTTATTCCCCCTAAACAAAACACTAGTAAAAACCTGTCCTGAATATTAAATATAAATACAAGAACAGATATGTCATACATTGCAGCTTACATATTCTAAGATGCAGTGACTGCATTTGTTCTTTGCACCATCTGGTCTTGCGTTCCTGTGCTAGGGTGACAGTACGCATTCACTGCATTAGTTTATAAAGGAGCGGTGTTGTCACCTTAGGACAGGAAGTGTGCTATGTTATCAGTTAGCATTGCTCTCAGCAGTCTGGGTCTTACAGAATGGTATGGAGACAATTGCTGGAGGAGATGTTCTGTAGTCCACGTAACTGATAAGAATGCTAATGAATATCAGTGAAGCAAAGAAAAAAGTAATTAAAGCAAAACTTTCATCAAAATAAAAAATACAACTTTTTCCTTCTAAAGGTGCGTACACACTTCCAATTTTTATCGTTCAAAACGAACGACGAACGATCGATTGGGCAAAAATCGTTCGTAAAAAAAGTAACCAACGACGCCGACGAACGAGGAAAGTCGTTGGAAACGAATGACTGGACCGGCGGATCGGATTGGACGACGATCGTTGAACATCGTTCGTGTGTACGGTCGTTCGTTGATCGTCCATGATCTGAGCATGCGTAATGAACGAACGTTCGTTCACTTTCCTGTCGTGCACATAGTTCCTCTATCGCTCAAACGATCGTATCTATTGTGTGTACAATATCTACGAACGATCGTGTCGTTACCTCTATGTGCAGGATCGGTGCTATACGATCGTTCATAGATATCGTGCAGGATCGTTCGTCGTTCGTTTTCCAACGATAATAATTGGAAGTGTGTACGTAGCTTTAGAGCCCCCAATCCCTCCATGCCTTCCCTTCATTCGGTCCTGTGCCGTTCTTGACTCTTACTTTGTCTGCCCCTGGGCACCATTTCCATCTCTCGTCTTCTTCTGCCTCCTGGGATCCTGGGACAGAAGGGGAGGTGCTTCCTCTTTTTAGGGATAGGTCCTCTTTAATTGGGTTACTAGTTTGCTGGCAGAATCAAATAGAATTTTCACTTATTGAGCATATATTCCAAAACATTTCCAAAGATATTTTTGAGAGACCAAAAAGCAGATAATAGAAGCCTATTGGTTTGCATACACTAACAAAAAAAATGTTTTGGGACTGGAAGAAGGGCATCTAGATTGGTTGCACGCTCACCCTCACATTATATATTTCAGAGTTTTCTGAAGCTAGGTTCACTTGGATGAGTGACCTAATTGCACCAATTCTTTTTGGTGAGCCACGGGCAAAGCACTGCTTGAAGCAGGTTATAGTTATCCACAGTTTGGAAGCTGTAACCTTTCTCTTGTCACCGAAGTCTAGAGCTAGGTACACACTTGCAATAATTATCGTTAGAAAACGAACGACTAACGATTATGCACGAATATTTTGAACAATCGTATTGTGCACAATTCTGTACATGCTGTAACGATACGATCGTTCAAATATAATCCACCTATAATGTACACACACTAGATACGATCGTTTGAACAATGCAGGAAGTGACATGTAAAGGAGAAAGTGTACCGTAGATCCATCCACGATCACTGAACGACCGTACACACAATAGATAGTGAACGTTCATCGCTCAATCAGATCCGCTGGGAGGGTCGTTTGTTTCCAGCAACAATCGTTCGCTGGAGTCATTGTGCACTTTTTTTGTTAATGATTATCGGACGATTGTTCGTTAGTCGTTCGTTTCCAATTTACACTGAAAATTAAAGGACCAACACCTATGCAGACTTCCTGACACCAAGGATGGGATTATGAACTGTACCAGGGTGGTTCTATAACACTTTCATCTCCCATACCAAGGCTTTGGCAGGGTCTGGTCACATTGAATGGGTTTTGGATTAGGGGGTCTGTCTTACCTGTGCTGATAGAAATGCTGACATGTTTAAAACTTGAAGAAATGGCTTGGACAAGCTACAAAAGTCTTTCCAGGTTACAAACTAGGTCTGATTTAAATGTACATATTACTACAACTACATAAGGATCTTTTGCTTTCTTCTGCATCATTTGCAGGTTTAGGTTTCTGAAGATTGTCTTTCTTGTTGGACAAAGTGTTTTTTTTCAAGGTGCCCTATTAAGTAACTATGATAATGTGCATGGACTGCCTGCAGCCATCAATTAACTAGGTGTTATTTTACTGAAGAGGATTAGTGAAAGATGTCTAGTTATTGGTTCACATAAGTAATTTCACTTGGCACATTGCTATCTACGTTATTGAGCAAGACTTATGTTTATTTCAAGATATGTTTCACAACAGACGCATCATATTTCCTCTGCGTGATGGTGGAGGATATGTGCAGTTAAATGTGGAAGCTACCACCCCCGTCTGCGTTGGTGTTGTTGGGCATTTTAGTCTGCATGTAAATCTTGAAAAAGAGAATATAAAGACCTCTAAAATTAAATGCATACCCTCAATCTGACATTCCCTGGTGGAGAATCTTCCACGTTTATGTGACTCAATGGCAGTAAATGATTCTCCACCAGGGAATGTTAGATCCCCTGCTTTATAAATAGTGCCCAACAAGTGTAACATTATACAGTTAGAATACAATATTGTTTATGATGGTTATTTAATAGGAATTAATAGGGGTTAGGCTATCCCTCCTTCTGGGGCATTTCTAGAACAGGGAGTACCTGGACAACATAGGGTTGTGGCCAGCATTCTCCCCGGCTCATTTTAACTGGGCGCACTCACTACCCAGCACTTTTCAGTAACCACCTGGCTGTTTTTGGGTGGTTACTGGGGTGCTGGGTGGTGCGCCCAGTTAAAATGAGCCAGGGAGAATGATGGCCACACAGTACAGGGGCACTGGACAGTAAGGTCACACATACAAAGGTGAAGGGAAGAAATGGGCATAACAAGGGGATGGGCATTAGAAAGTTAGAACAATGTATGGAGGGTGGGAGTAGAAAGCTGACAAAAATCTTAGCAGGTAGAGGACTCAGCAGCGACAACTGGCAACACTAAATTGGTCATGCGTTGCCCCATCCACATTTTGAGCACCCGCCAACAGCTTTTTCACACCCAACTTCAAAAACACTGATGGTGACACTATAGAATATATGGTACGGACTTGATGCCACCACCCGCAAGGTCAAGGTTCTTTAGCACCAAGGCACAATGGCCAAAGGAGTGGACATCTCTAGACAAGCTGGATCTGAATGAAAACAATCCTAGGTATTGCCAAGAACTCAAATCCAATGTTTGAAAGAGCCAATCCAGAAACCAGATGGGGAGTAGAGGGATAGATGATGATGGAATTCCTCCAGGCAGAACACGAGGGAGACTCTATCCAGGGCACCTGCCAAGAGGATTGCAAAGTAGCGTGCTCCCCAGCACTTTTTACCGGTACTTTTCAGTAACCACTTGGCGGTTTTTGGGTAGTTACTGAAAAGTTGGGTTATAGTACAGTTGCCACTACCCACTTACAGCTTCTTCCCACCCAGCTTACAAAAAATTTGAGGGATAATTCTGGCAAAGATTTGTGTGACCTGTGTCCCCCACTGTTCTTAGTGGTCCTTCTTCCACCCTATGTTAACCATAGGTGACAGCTTCTACAGGAACATTTAGGAATTGCATTCCTTTTCTATCTTTGTGTCTCTGTTCATTTTGACACATGGTTTCACTGTAGATAACATCTGCCGTGTTTTTTTTATCCTAAGCTCAGTTTGAAGTTGAAAGTTTGCTTTTAGGTATATTGTGATGACATCAGAGTCACCCTACCTCTTTGTTCCTTTCTGTTCTCGTATTACGGGACAGGTTGGTCTGGTCTGTGACCGACCTCTCTAAACTATTCAGCCTGGCCCAGCAGTAATTTCCTCTAACAGATGACAGTCTGTGTGACATGTGTTGACAGTAGAAGAATGAGAAAGAAGTTAGGTTACTGTAAAGTTTGACTTGTTGAATAAAAGGACTTAAATTGACTCGGTTGGAAAGGTGGTGCATGCTGCGGCGTTGATGTGCGTAGTGCAATAGTCCGTGCAAAGCCATTTAGTATCGGTTTACTGTAATTGGTTCAGTTGCAGTGAAACTGTAGCAAAGCTGACTTAACCAGTTCCAAAATAAGTTTTACCTTTTTTGATTCATACTGTCATTTCTGAGTAATCTTCAATGGAAACAAATGGTTTTGGCAGCTGCTGGTAAAATCCGACACTTAAAAACCCAAATCAGGGCTCTCCTTTCCAAATGCCTTCAGGCTGACTCCTCTTCCTTTTTCAAAATTTCTCCAGTTGTAGGTAGTCATTATTAAATCAATGTAAAGCTAAGGTTATATTGTCCATTATGCTCACAGAATAGGACTGATAATGCCCTCATAGGGATGGGTCATTGGCACTCTGAACTCATAGAATGCCCTCAGTCTTCTAGGGTAAGTTCAGGTAGGGCATGTGCTTCAGAGTCTTCTTTCATCCTCAAATGTCTCATTATCTATCACATCAGTTATAATGGCAGAGTTTTGAATTTAAGCATTTGGTGTCATGGTAATGCCATCTTAAAGGGTGGACCATTAAACCCTACACAGGTATCCTCTTTATTCTGCACTGAATCATGCTGGAACCAGACGTCTGAGGACATCCAGTGACAAAAGGGATTACCAATAGGTGTTGGAGAGGAGGCAAATATTACAGCCGGTACTCTTTACCAAGGCCCCCTTTGGAAAATCATGCTGTTTGCCACATCCTGGCTCATAGCAAACTGCTGTTGTGTGTCTGGCGATAGCAAACTTAACCCCTCAGGTAAATGAGATTGTGGCTTCAGAGAAGGAAATACAATTACAAAGCCAAAAGCAGCTTTTTGTTTTCTGGAACCACACTACGATCCACCACTGTCACATGCACGCACAAAATGGCTCCCAACCACCATCCATTCGAGTTTGGACTGTAGTTGGGCCTACGGCAGAGCAATTTGGTTAACTGCTTTGAAATTACCATTAAAACTGAACTAAACCCATTGATACGTGTTCCTGTTCTATTGCAGACGCAGTCTTATTCTTCCTTCTTTTCTTTCGCATTCCGATCTTCCAAGTGGCTTTAGTTGTCCAGTCCAAGGTCCTACAGATCAGGCAGTCCTGTGACCAGAGAACATACTAGCCTGCATTTTCACAGACTAAACCCATAGATTCTACAATCTATGGGGCTTACCTGATTGCATATACATTAGGTGCGAGTTTAGGAGCCACTTATATCGCATAGCTATTTGATCCCAAACAAAACCAACAAGGTAATATTCCAACACCGGAGCACCCCACCCAATAGACCATGTTCACTCATCTAATTCAACAGCAAATTTTAATGTTTCATTATTTTTTTTCAATTATTACATTTTATTATCCAAGTTGCATCAACTCAACAACAGAAAGTGGTGCTGAGGGCAACCGAACATGTTTCATACCTGTATACCAAGATTCTTGGAAAGACATTAAAGAAAATCTTGGCATGATATCAACAGGAGTTTATTATACTGAATACCTTAATACAAAAACTTCAGATAGCTCACAATGATTCCTTTTCTCTGCAGATCCTCGGAGCAGTGATCCTTGGCTTTGGAATATGGATTCTCGTGGACAAGACCAGTTTCATTGCTGTATTACGTAAGTGTGTCACATTATCCTATTAACATCAAAGATATCATTGTATATCTGGAGCCCCTTTTTTATAACATAGTAGTGAATGGGTAATACTACTTTTCTTTTTGTGTCTGTGTCCCAGTGGGGAAATTTTCCCTTATTTCTTGTTCTGGAATCACAACAGGATTGGACCTCATACCTTCTGTTTCCCAGCTGCTTTATGGAATTCATGGCCTTAATTTAGTATTTTTACAGATTTTCCAACATTCAGTTTTGAGAACAGAGACACGCAGGTCAGGATTATAAAATGCCAAGTGCAGAGGCTTCACATTCTTGGAAGTATGTTCTAAGGAATCCTGGGGGTCTATGTAAGGGTGGCTTTTAATATAATCTGCTGGGGCAGTAACAGTGAAACACATGAAGTGACCTGAGGTCAAAACTGTCCAGGAGGTTACCCGGCCCTTCAATAAAAAAAAAACAGAAACACCAATTGTCCAGAGACTGATGCTAATCTGGTCTGAGTAACGGGCCAATATGGTTACCACTTTCCTCTCGTGCTCCTAACCAGCCCTTTGACTTACAATGAACACTTGCCGAGGAATCTTTCCAAAGTCCTAACACCAAGGCTGAGTGAGCGGAGTGGTTTCTGAGTGAGCCCAAACTTCAAGTAAAGTTTGCTAATACAATATTAGGAAAATGATCCCGCCTAGGGGAATAAGAGGGCCCCTTCATACAGGCTAATTCTAATTGGTTCATTCCACATCAGGTAATAATTGATGGTTTTGGAAGAAGAGCAGTACAGTATACAGATCCAACATTGAATTGTATAGCGAACCCATTGAACCTCCAGAGAGGAAAATGTTGCAGACTTCTGAGCAATAGAGATCCTTGTGACTGCTCTCAGCAGTCCCTTTGCCATCCTTTGATTCATGTGGGCTTGACATACATATTTGGAAATAGACAAGACAAATATAGAAACACACACGCACGACGATTGTAATCATGGAAGCTCAATCTGCATGACTGCATGACCCTTTCCCACATGGTCAGTCATAGTGTCATAGGGAACATTGCATACTGTTGTGCTATCATTTATTAAACTATATCATTTTCAAAGCTGACACAAAAAAAGCTTGTGTCACTTCTGTTCCAGGATGTAGAAATTTCAAAAGAATGGTTCATCTGATGACCCAGAAACTTCCTATGAAGCCAGACAGAATCTTATCAAATCACACATTTCCATGAAATGGGTATAAAAGAGCTATGCTGCATGTATCATATGATAACCGTCCGGGATAAACCACTCAGCAAAACAACTGAAAGATAAACTTCAACATTTTATTTTTGTATTAGGTTTATATTTTGAGGGATAATTGCAGAGGAAGGTGAACAGGTGAATGTACAGCTGAATGTTGAAGGCTTTTCACTGTAGATCCTTCCTAACCGTTGTACTCCAGGGTAACCCTTGATATGATTTAATTTCTTAGGGAACCCCTGTTTAATCAGTGTATTGGGGATCTTGGGGACCACTCTGCTAAAATCAATACATTTTGGGTCTCAAGAATTCCTCAAGAATTGGTTAAACCAACTATTTGAGGTCATTGGGTGAAAAGCCTTGGTGGTCAGCAGGAAAGTTTCTCATCAGCCTAACAGTGTTGGCTGACATGCAACTTTTATACCGCTAAAAAAATCATTAGTGTTATGCAGCTAGTTGTACCAAGAACAATGCAGATATCATGAAATTGAAGATCAATCAATAAAAGTAGGAGCAAGCCCTGAGGAAATGTGGGGATCCATGAAACCCTTGTTAATGGCGGCACCAGATATTCAATGTCCATTTGCGCTCAATTGTTCATAGTTATCTCAGGATAAAATATAGTGCTAGCAGAAGTGTCCCCTGACTTTTTTGACCATTGCATTGGGGCTCCTCACACCTGTCCTCCCCACTTCCTTCTCCATCTAACAGAGCAGGGATGGTTGCGAGGGAGGCAAGCTGCCTGTATGTACAACAAAATCCTGAACTGTCACCCCAAAATGATCATTCCATGAGGCGGTAATAGTACCAAGCGTTAGCTTTTACCCACAAGAAGATTCTGCTTAAAAACCTTTATAAAGTTTCCTAAGGGCCATGAGGAAGGGGGAGCCAAATTCCCTGAAACATGTTGGCTGTATACCTTTATCTCTAAAGCCTGGAACCAAATGTGTATGGCTTTTCATTGGAGGTAAAATCTCACACACAGCTTTTCATATCATTTATAACCTCTAGCCATGTTCCGAGAGGTGACAATCTACATTCCTTTACTGGGAGTGCAGTGTTCTCCTTGGTATTTTCTTTAGCTTGGGTGGGAAGAAGCTGCAGGTGGGTGGCAGCCCCTGTTTTGTCCTAACTCTTAGTAATCAACCAAAAACAGTTGGGTGGTTATTGAAAAGTGGCAGGTGGTGCACCCAGCTAAAAGAGCCTGGGGAGAACACTGGAGTGTGTCATCTACCCGGCTTTACACGTAGAACAATCATTGTACATTTTTTTTAAAATGTTGTAATTAACTATTTGGCTATAGTTCTGCTTGGGATACATGTACTCTCCAAAGATGTAGCTCTTCTTTTGCCTTCCCCACCTGCTTGACCTAAAGCAACATCCTGTGGTCTTCCGTCAAAGTAAAACTTTCCTTTGCATTGAACGGGCACCTTGGGTCGAAGGGGCATTTACGACACTTTAGGGCAGGGGTCAGCAAACTTTTTTGGCTGCTAGGCCATTTCAGGAGGTCAAGAAGGCACACTAGGCCGGACTCTCTCTGGAGTCCTGCGGTAATGGCTCTGCCCCCCCACCAGGAATGCCCCTGAAGGGAAATGCCTTTCTTCCGCAATGCGTACGGAGGAGAGGGTGGATCATTCAGGGGGGCATTAGGCCAGAACGGACTCCTGGCTAAGCCTTATCTGGCCCAAAGGCCGGAGTTTGCCTACCCCTGCTTTAGGGTGTCAGATCCTGGCTTACAGATTTGCTTCTTCTTTTATTGTTCAAGCAGGAATTTTCAACCAGCATATTAGCCAGGCAGACGACAATCTCAGGATTTCAGCATTGGAAACTCCATATTTCTCAAATGCCTGGTGTAGTTTTTGATTCATAGATGTATCCAGCAGGGTTGCAGAAATATTCCCCTATTGATTGCTTATTTTCTGTTTACAGAGAGCTCATCTCATTCAATAAATATCGGATCGTACATCCTGATCGCAATTGGAGGAGTGACAATGATCATGGGATTCTTGGGATGTGTCGGGGCTGTGAATGAAATCCGCTGTCTCTTGGCACTGGTGAGTATGTGGAAGGGTCTTGTACGCTGCCACTGCCATCAATCCCAAATGCCTGTGCTTTATGCTGATGGAGACCTGTTGGCTCAATGATAGGCAATGTGATGATGTCTCTTTAACACTTATTGCAATGTTGTGAAAAAAGTCATTTTGGGTAGATGACTTCCTTTCTTACTTGACATATTCCCTGCCAAAGAGCATACGTATGATGCCATGTGTATGGATAATAGGCATAGTTACCATTTAAATACCAAGTTTGCATGTTTTACCCTAAAATGATTGACCTAAGACCAGAGTATTCTATCCTTGTATATTGTTGCCTTCTGTATCACCCACTTGTTACTTATTTTTAGCACCCTACCTGCTACTGCCTTCTTTTCCTTTTGTTACAATTTATTATTCCTACAATGTATTCTTAACATAGAGCATTCCCCTCACACACACTATTGCCTGCTTTCTGTGTCAATCATTTTTATTATAATACTGTGCTATTATTCCCCCGTGCTTCTGGTAAATAGCCATCAGATCTGCCCAGAAATGAGCCCAACAGAAATTGTGGAGACATTTCAGGAAAAAAACCTCCTAACCCTTGCTGTTTGTATTTCAGTATTTCACGTTTCTGCTGCTCATACTGATTGCCCAGGTAGCCGTTGGCGTCTTCATTTACTTCCAGAGAGAAGAGGTAAGTGGACTTTGTTTTCCTTCCTCCTGGTCACCACCTGTCCGCCATCATAAGATAAGATTGTGCTTGGATTTGTAGAGCCAAAAATTGGAGTGGTTGGGGAAGCGAAGGGATTTTAACCCAACGCAGACCACATGACCTTTTGTTTTCCGATAGACTTAAATGTAGCTCTAGCTTGTCCATCTAAAATGTCCTTGTTTAAAGCAAGCAGTCAGGTTATTGCAGAATAGGTAATGTCCCTTAAAATAAACTTACCTGTCTGTTTCCAATTTTAAGTAGCCTCACCCCTTCTGGTTTCATTGTGGGGCATCCTCACCCTGTCCTTCCCTGGTTTCGGGATCTTTGGCTATCTTGATTGGCTAATCCAGAATGATGTAACTCCTGCACATGCACACTGGAGTTCATTCAGTTCCTCCACCTCCATTCTAGGATCTTATGCCGATCTGTGTATGCCGCCTTCTGCCATACACATAATATAAAGCAAAGGAACCCATGGTGACCAATAAATCAGGGCAAAGTAGGTCTGTCCGATTCTTGGGCATTTCTTTTGTGTATCTCTTTTAAAAACACTACAAGTACAGAAAATACTGCCAAGAAACCAGTGAGCCCCATTTCCTGGATGTCCTGACTACACCTTGCACTGTTGCACTGAAATTCCATGCATTGTTGTCAGCCCTACTGGATTCCAGAACTCTGTGTAACCTCACCCCTCTCTGTCCCTTTCCATTCGGATGCATTGACTTCTATCCCAGCAACAAAGCTACGGTACAGATTCCCAAAACCCATTGTGCATTGGTAAAGGGCTTCCTGGGAGATGTAGTTCTGGGGGCAGGTGCTTACATTAGGTACAAACTGAGCTCCCAGCATCCTGATGACTTCCAGGGAAAAAGAGCTTGGCAAGAGACCAAATAATGATCTAGAAAAAGTCTAGGAGTATATTTGGATCCTGCCCGGATATTCACTTGGTGGTGAATTCTCAGGCTTTACTAATTTATTTCTACTTTTTGAGTTGATGATTTAGACAAAAGATAAAAGATTTTGACGAACTCAGATGTTAGGATCAACAGCTTAATGTCCTTGCTTACTCCATTGGCTTTCTCCCCGAAAACAATGGATGGTATATATTCCTTTATGACATGATCTCATGGGACATTCCATTGTGAGAACCAGAGGGGAAGCTGCGTTTCTCATACAGTACAGTAACAGACATGGAATTTTTTTTTTTGTTTTGTGTATAATAAGTTGTTTTAAGTCACGTTGTAATAAGAATACAGATGCATTATCATGGCGCATCTAAACAAAGTCATTTTTGGTGCAAGGATTAGGCACACAAGAGGCCTTATATAACCAAAATATGCCAATCATACTACAAAAACCATAAGAAAGGCCAAAGCAGGGCATCAGTTGGTACCTCTGTATTTTTTAAAAACTACAGAATATGTAGAAATCTTCCTTATTATATATATATATATATATATATATATATATATATATATATATATCAATATATTGTTCAACCTATAGGAAGATTCAAGGTTCCTCGGGGGCGGGAACAAAGGTCCATATAGCTTTGCAAAATTTGCATATACATTACTGGATCTGCTAAAAATTTTGATGTACATTTTTTATTACCCTATACTGGTGCATTAATTGATTAAAGGCACATTTTTAAACACCCCGGTCATTGACCCATTAAGTTTTGGTATTCAGGATTTTACTGATACGTGAAAACATGGCAGAGTCTAACTTGCTTTATGACCCTTTTCATTTCAGCTGAAAAATGAGATGTCAACCATCATTGACAAGGTGATTGTGAGCTACAACCCGGATGATGGCGAGAACGACAGTGCTGAGTCAACGTGGGATTATATCCAGCATAATGTGAGTGAAAATGCTGCTTTATAAATTGATCTGCTGTCATTGCACCCATCTACCTATTGTTACTTCTTATATACTCTTACTGCTTCCTGTCCAAAATCTTTAGATTAAAATCCCCTATGTTATACCAGTGCAGAAAGAATGTCAATGTCGGCTTTTAGGAGCTAGCAAACACCACTCTGCCATCTCTGACTCCCACTAAGAATTAGGAACCAATCAGAGCTGTCCCTATTGATCACATGCAAGATGGACATTATTTTGCAGTTCAGCTTATAACCTGAAGATGGCAGTGTGCTATTGTTTAATACTGTAAATGTTGGAAAAAATGACAGTATTAAAAAAAAGGAATATTTGCCAGCTTTACCAAAGCAGGTGCTTGTTTAGACTATTTTCCAATTAAAGCCGTATATGGCCTTAAACTAAACAATGTATAAAAGAATTTAAACAGGGCAATTTGAAGCTAATAAAGAATACTGATTCTGCTAAATTTGGCTGGGGCTACAATGTCTGCAGGTCACAGATGGGATAATTGTGCAGTGCGTGGGAAACCTACTGACTTGTACAGGGCATGAAGTACAGATAAATGATTCAAGATGCTGATGCAATATATTACATATTTAGCTGAAAGCAATTCCTAACCCTTAATAAAAAAAAAAAAAAAAAATACATAATAAACAGGCCTATACCCTACATGTCCCTGGAGTTCAGTGCAGTTCTGCACATAGTGCCTCTTCCTCTAAGGCCATGGCACTTGATCACATGATCTCGTCTCCCAGTCAGCTTTGATCACATGACCAGGTGCTAGAACATTTCAGTGCAGCCATTACTGTATGGAATCATCTTAATTTTCTCCAAATCAAAGCAGTTTTTAGCATTGCAGTTCTGGTCCGCCCTCACCTATATTTTAGGTTCTTTTTTTATTTATTTATTATTTTATTTATATTTTATACATTATTTTATTTATTTACTTTTTGCTTACAGCTTGAATGCTGCGGCTGGAGGAGCTACCAGAACTGGACCATGAACGAAAATGTCAGCAACCGCACAAACTACTACCCTTGCTCTTGCGTGCAGAATTCCAAAGTTTCAAACGGTTTCTGTAATGCCACCGTGGAAGACCTGTATTCCAGTGTAAGTAACCACATCCCCAATGGAAGGGGTGGGCATAGCATTTGTGCAGACTAAACAAGGGCCCTTTGGGATCTCAGGGCCCTCTTATACTGAATGAATCGAATGGTGGAGTCTTGTGCCCACTTACACAACATAGGTACACCCTCTACCCCCTAAACCTTCCATATACCTGTAAGCACACCCCCTCTTGTAAACAAATTGTAATTTGTTTTGTTGGTAATCACCTTTATCTTTTGAGCAATGTTATTATTATTATCAACAAAAAGTATTTATATATTGCCAACATATTACACAGTGCAGTACAATAAATATAGTAGACAGTGACACAGAAGGAGAGGACTGCCCAGAAGAGCTTACAATTAATGTTTGAATAAAGATTTGATATTTGCCAGTTAAGATACGCTGCAAAGGTCATCAAATTCCATGGGGTGTACTTACTTCTTCACACAGCTATTTCCTAAACTTAGACAACGGTCCTCCTCCTCCACCTCCTAGAGGCATCCAAATCACCAAACATTCCCAACCTGTTTTTGTTGACCCGTGTAGGTGAAAGCCGTGCCAATTTTTTTTTTTACAAAAGCCGTGCCTGTGTTGTGGAACACAGTGATAGCGAAACGCGTCCACACTCATCTCCATCTAAACGTTTCTCTCCTTTTCTCTCTTTCAGGGGTGCGATAAGCAAGTGGAGAGCTGGCTGCAGGACAATTTGGGGGTCATCCTGGGGGTGTGTGTGGGAGTCGCTGTTATCGAGGTAAGCCGGAGATATTTCCACAAAAGCCTAAAGTGAACCCGCGCTGTACTTTCACCACCTGACATTGGAAAACTGGCCGTGGAAAGTTACACGATGGTCAAAATTCTGGTCAGGTTTACAAAGCTCTTTCCGGAAAGAGTTTAAATGCTTAGTTTTTCATCTGAACGCATACACCTCAATAGGACAATGAAACGCAATGCTATGCAGGCCATGCACACTCTTTGATCTGTCGTACCGCTCAAGGTCGGGGATTTTGCTGAATCCCATTTTATTGTGTTGCAGTTGCAGAAATTTTTCCATCGACATAACTCCAAACAGATCACTCTGTGAGTGACATTGTGTTATTGCAGCATGTTACAAGCATTACCCCATTTTGTTGCAATTAATTTTGAAGGCACCACAGGACTGGCACTTAGACGTTGCAGCACAGTGTAATGCATAGTAACAAGCTATCATGCGTTGTGGTGCTCTGTTTTGGAAGATGTCCATTGCTTTAGGATGATTTGTTGCCACCCCTTTTCCAGTAGAACCCCATTTATCCGGAACTCTGATAACCAGCACCCGACACGTTGTCGGGTGCCGGTTATCTGAGATCTGAGTTCCGGATAACCGGGGTGGTATGGTAATCAAGAAAGCAGAGCTACACTGATTGCTTCACTTCGTGATTGGCTGATGAAAGGGGAAACCTGATGACGCTTGAGCCCCAGCAGAGCTGTGGCATGTGTTCTGCATCCAAGAACACATGCCACAGCTCTGCTAGGGCTGCGGGAGCAATCAAGAAAGCGGAGCTGTCAGCAGAGCAGAGCTCCACTCTGTGATTGGCTGAGAAAAGGGAAACCCTGATGACGTTTGAGTCGTCATCAGGGTTTCCCTTTTCTCAGCCATTCAGCACTAGAGGTGAATGGGGACAAGTCTCTCCAATGAAGTCTAGTGCTGAATGACTGAAAAAAGGAAACCTCAGTTATCCGGAAACTACACTTATCCAGAATCGGCCATACCCCGTGGGTGCCGGATAACCATGGTTCTACTGTATTTTAAATTGGCTACTTTAACACAACACACTTTAGTGCAAGCAAAATGAGCATCGACACGTTACTTAATGCAACACACTGCAGCAGGAAGATGTGACTAATCCCTAAGATCTGCTAGTTACTATATATTACAGAATCCCCTGGTTTTAAAGCTAATAAATGATTTTTTAGATTTGTGATCACCATACAAATCTAAATTAAACTGACCGGAGATCACTCAATCCGCTATTTGTTTTTATGGCCAGCTTTATTCACCATAGGTCAGCTCAGTTTGTTTCGATTTTAGTCTGCTAAGTTTATTATTCACATGCTTTGGCAGAAGCCACCAGCTTAAAGGGAAAAGGCTTAATAAAGCTGATTTATGATTGGTTGTATAGAAGTTACTGCACATTGCGTTACGCGTTTTGGCTCTTCCTTGTATGTCTTCACGTGTTCTGGATAATAAAGCATCTAGTGCCACCTAGAGTCAGAGTGATGCATAGCAGGCTCTCATCACATCATGTGCATGTGGATCAAACAATGGAAGTATAACTAAAGTATATGAGAGTTGAGGTATAGAATCACATGGCTAAGTAATGACCATTATGCCTTAAATCTTCCTTATTGACTGGGTGCTTGTCTACATAAAGATCTCATTATTGAAAAATGGAAAACAGTAACACAAATCTCATATATTATTGTATCTGCTGCACTCCCTATACCAAGTTATATGTATGTAATAATGCTTACCATATGGCTAAGTCATATTATTTATATATTTTATCTGAATTGTTATATTTATTTGATTCTGTTGTGGCTAGGGAGTTCTGAAGATATATTATATTATACCTGCGACATGGTAACACTGCAGCAGCCTATATATAATTAATGTTAGTTATTAGGGTTGGAATATATTGCACATTTCTTGAGTTGGTAATCTGAGCAATTGATAATGATTTCGTATCTGATTACCACTTTACTCTGCCAAACAGGCTTTCTAGAACTGGAGAATAACCGCACCGTTCTTATCCTGATCAGGAGCTGCATTTACTTGTATGAGTTCCGATTGCTATTATTCCAGCCTGGTCGCCATTTATAGGCACCCATAGACTATTCAAAAGCACCAAAGTGGCAATCAGGTGTTTGAAATAAGTGTCCATGATCTCCATTGCATTGCAAATGCTATATGGTGATTGCATAGTAACTATGGCTATCCAACTTTTTGATACAGGAGGGGTGATCATATTGAAAATTGATGATCATGGTAAAAAGCGATGACCGTTTCAGCTTATTTCCCCATTGAAAATCGGGCAAACACAGAAACTGCATTGTCTATAGAGATATTTTATTCTTGCTCACACCTGATCCCTATAAATGTAACATGCCAAATCTGATTCTATATCCTCTTATTTTTTTGCAGCTTATAGGATTGATCCTTTCCATGTGCCTGTGCCGAAAGATTCAAAATGAAGATTACACAAAAGTACCAAAATACTAAACAGCCGGCAAGTCTCCATCCCCTACCCAGCCTTCAACACCCCCCAAGAAAAGGGGGAAAAAATGGAGCTGAATATTCCCACCCACCATCACTACCATTCCGAAAATCTATCACCCCTCCCTCAAACATTGGCCAAGCCTGTGTATATATATGTATAGCCCACATAGGAATTACCAGTCAGATCGCCCTCTTAAAGGGGATTTCTTTGTGAAGCCTTTAACCCTTCACTGACCTAATGGACTTTTTTTTTTGTTATTCAGGTGTAAGTTCACCTGTCTTAAAATCGGGAATCAATGCACAAATGCTGACTTTAGTTTAGTGGTTTTTTTTTTGTTTAAACAAAATTTAGTAAGAAGATGGATATGTTAAAATAAGCCAACGGAAGCATCAGCAGGTTTGGGCAATCCGCAAGTGGTCTGCTGGAAGTCCCAGTGTGTCTCAATAGGGATCGGTGTCTTGCAGGAACTCTGGGTTGGTAACTATAGGGGACAGGGTTATATCTGTGTGATGGGTTAGAATTTGGGAACATTTGCCAACAGACCTGATGGTCTATGTTAGAAAGGCTTGTAATGCTGATATTTCTGCAGGCACTCATGTCTGTGCCAACCACTGTAGACTATGCCAACTGAGCCAAACGTGAGCATGCCCAAATCTATCAACTGCCAATGAGAAAAGGTGCTAGGAGCTAAATGATAGCACCAATGGTGCCAACATTAGAAAGGAATTCCTGGTAGACACAAAATTAAAGGCTCAATCCAATAAAATGCATTATTTTTTATATTCGGTTGGGGAGTCCTGCAGGGCAATCACTTTGCCATGTTTTCTGCCTTCATCTTGGAGTTTCTCACCCACCCATAGGTATTACTGCTACACCTGTAAAATTATAGGATACTTAGAATAACCTCCAAAGGAGTATGACCCTATTATCCAGACTGCAGCAGTTGCATGGACTTGGGAACTCCAGACCATTGATGTCCCCTAAAAATGAGGCATCTACTAAACTTGTTATATTTAGGTTGACGGACCCCTTGTTTTCCTTTCACGCATAATGCTGTTGGGCACAGAGGGCCAATGTGTCATCCATGGAGACCACTGATTGATATTCAGAGCTGGCTCAAAATTCAGCATGTGTCATCAGATATGCTTATGACACTCAGCAAAGCGTGGCTGATTATTGGCTGCTGATGCACTTTTGCATACTAAACCTGGCAGCGGTAAGCCCGGAGTCTCCCGGGGTTTTTCCCCCCTGAAGAGCCCATCAGTATGAGCCCCTTAAGCCTGCTGAGCAGCAAGATTTCATTTTTGTTAAGAATGCTTTGTATAGAAATATGTAAAGAAAAAAAAAGAGCAAAGCTATCTAAATAGATCATTTTATTTCTGTATAAAAATATTAGTTGTAAATAAATGTGTAGTACTCACTGCTGTTGTCTGTGCTTATTTCAGTTTGCTGGTTTTAATTGTGGATTTACATTTTATTTTGGACGGTGTCATACCTGTGTTCTTACAGCAGGTGGAGCCCTTGTTCTCTGATGTTCAGTAATTGTGTTATATTGGTGAATTATTTGCACTCACAATTTTCTATATGCAAATCTTAATTCCCAAAATGGTGTGAAGCTTGAACAAGGATGAGTTAGATATGTTGAACATGAATGGATGTAAGCAATGACTATTTGGATACACAGTGGGTAGTAAATACATTGTAGTTAGGAGGGGCCCTTTCATCCCAAAAGTCTTTCTTGCTCTCTGAGTACATTAAAGTTCACTTGAACATCCATTGTATGTGGTTCCTATACAGAAAATATTTTAAGAATCTGCAAAAAAAAGCAACACTGTTATCTGACCAGTGCATAGCAGATCTGTCTAGTGGCATAACTAATGCGGGCGAACAATGTGCAGACATCCAGCTCCGGGCCCTGGAACATTCAAGGGGCTCCATAGGGTCTGAAGTTAACCAATTGGATATAGATTATTGTGAAATTAGCACATGGAATATTTGGAGCCATCCTGCACTTCTCTGCAACTTTCCCACAATATTTATGCTAGTTGAAACAAAAAAGCTTTTTAAATTACATTTACATAAAATCAGAGCATTGGGATTTAAAATTTAAAAACAATTGTAGACTGGGCGGCCCACCTGGCACCATCAATCATATCCCTGTTCTGGTGTTTTATTTCATTAATTTCAGTTTCTGACACGATGATTTTATGTAATGTGCTGCTGCCATACAAGTGTTTAATTATATATTTGCATAGAACAGCAGGTGATTTAATAAAGAATTTGGTAAATATCATATAAATGGTTTTTGGTGTTTCAGAGTATTTCAGAAACTGCTGATCTGCTGCAATTAAATATCCAATATTCAATAAATTGGAAAATATCCGAGTGGAAAAAATGTCTTGCTGACGCCAAAGGTCAGAGAGTAATGGCCAGACTGGCTGATAAAAATGAAATAGTAACTCAAATAACCAATTATGACAGTTGTTCTGTAAATTTGATTGGATGATTTGTTTACTTTTTTAACTTATAACCAGGTCTCAAAAAATCCCCTGAGGAAGCCAAAAGGTGAAACGCGTTGGGAAGTGAGATCAATTATCCCTATTGGTAATTTTCTATGAATTATTACCGGTAGTACCATGTGAAAATTTAAAACACGGATGTACTATTGTTATGTATTTAGTACAGGATCTATATGTCTATGCAAGGTGACAGCATAGTGGATCCCTGTTAATTTAGGTGATATTTGTCTAATTAATGAATTGTTAATTTTTTTTCTTTTGCCTATAAAAGCTTGTCTCTCCTCCTTTCCCCTCTATACACAATAAATACTTGGCAGTTAATACTTGAGTATAAACAATAGGATACACCTCTATTACATATTATTCTTTCACATAACCACTCATTACAACTAAAATATGTAGAAGAACAACTCTGAATTCTCAACATGTCCAACCTTGAACCAGATGGACTACACCAGTTTCCACTCCTGTCAGCTCCATATGCACCTGAGGCTACAATGCATACCAAAATCTGTCAAGAGAAGTTTGGAGAATGTTGCCTGGTCTGATCAGGTAGGTAGAAGGTAGGGTCAGAATTTGGCATCAACATCAAAGCATCGATCTATAATAGGGGATATTTTATGAGCACACTTTGGGCCCCTTAGTACCAACTGACTATCATTTAAATGCCACAGCCAATTTTTGTATCATTGCTGACCATGTCCATCAAAATCTAAAGAATTAATGCTGGGCCATCAAAATGCAAAGAATTATTGCTGGGTCAGAACCATCACGGGGTGGGGACATGGAGCAAGCAGTTGGGTTTTATGATGGAACACCATAAATGTTTCTTTTATTATAAATATACAATATTATTGCATATTTGTATCAAGTTTTTTTGAAGCAGCAAAAGATAAAATATTTCCAACAAAAAAAAAAGTATCCAAAAAAAAAACTAGTAAACAATTCACAAACAAAAGTGTCAGGGATATTGGTTATTTGTACCTAAAGCTGCGTACACACTTCCAATTTTAATCGTTGGAAATGAACAACGAATGATCGATTGGGCAAAAATCGTTCATAAAAAAGGTAACCAACGACGCCGACGAACGAGGATAGTCGTTGGAAATGAACGACCGGACCGGCAGATCGGATTGGACGAAGATCGTTGACCATCTATCGTATGTACGGTCGTTCATTGATCGTCCATGGTCTGAGCATGCGCGGTGAACGAACGTTCGCTCACTTCCTGTGGTGCACGTCACTTCCTGTATCGTTCAAACGATCGCATCTATCGTGTGTACAATATCTGCGAACTATCGTGTCGTTATCTGTATGTACAGGATCGGTGCTATACGATCGTTCGCAGATATCGTGCAGGATCGTTCGTCGTTCGTTTACCAACGATAATAATTGGAAGTGTGTACGTAGCTTAAGGGAACATTGTTTTCATCTTGTCGCTGTATTTCAAGAAAGTTAAAGCCAAAAAGCAGCACCATAGGGGAATTTATAAATCGGCAAATGATTGGTTGCAACTCCTAAAACACAATAATGATCTGCAAGCTTTGCATGTTGGACTTGTTCACTGCCATTCTTGGCACATTTGGATTTTCAATTCTCCAATGGTCTCCAACCACCATGGTTATAATCTGGTCGATGTTACAACTGCATGGTCTGCTTTTGGTTTTAACTTTTACCATAGGAATAAAGAATAGAATATATCAATTATTGAATTGCTCACTGATTTGCCCATCCAAGCTGGCTTTAGACCCACTGCCCTCTGTTCTATGGGCTCCTCCAATGTGCAGTGGTTTTCGGGCCAATTCTGTAATTTCATAGGTCCGTCTTCTCTGGCGCGGAACACCATATACATTCGATGACATTCAATGTAACAATACAATTAGGCTGGTATGATGATATTCCATCATTGCACATCTGGGACAAATGGTTTATTAAGAGTCATCATCAAAGTGAAATAATTCTGCATATCAAATGGTGATTGCAAAAGAAAGTAAATCGGGTAAGTTTGCATACAAATATTCCCTTAGTGTTTATAGTCAGCGGAAATGTATTGTTTTGCAGGGATGAGTTTGTTGGAGTTTCTGGCACACATCTTGTCCCGATGACACTCAGGATGTCACTGCTAGATGAACTTCCCCTCTAAAGTATTATCTATATGTTTGTAACATGGTCCTGCAGAATAATGGAGGGTGTGGGAAATGTAGAGACAAAAACAAAAACTTGCTGAGAGTTTTAACAGTAGGAAATGGGGCAAAATGGGCAATTGCCAAGGTGAAGGTTTTTGGGGTGCTTTCAGTTCATTTTTTCCCAGGACCCCTTTTTATATAGGAGTGGTGGGTTCCACAACCCTATTTTGGTTTGTCCTTTCCTTTCTGATGTACCCTACTCTTGGTTACATGGCAAGGAGCAAAGATGGAACGAGTGGTCTAAATTCAGTTAATTTTCAAGTCAGTGGATTTTGAAGCTAGACAGCGCCAATGGCATCCAGCTTACCCCGGCCCTACCTGAAGGTATTCAGCTCTGATAACTGGATTGTAGTAGTTCCATCAGCTCAGGTGTAAAAATGGAACAGTAGGGAAGTGTGGCAATTGGGGCAGTGGGTTGTCACTTGGTCTGAATGGTGAATATTAATTGTAATCAAATGGAAAATGGATTGTTCAGAAGACTAGGAATTTGGTTTCCATGTGCATAGCTTTTTTACCTTTCCATGAAACAAATAGTAATGTATAATTATTCAAAATAGCAGAAATCCCATTTCCTGTTTGCATGATGAAGTCATGATAAAGCTTTTATGTCAATATAGAGTTTGAAGCCCTGCAAAGGTAGATTGATTTTTTGTGTTTTTCATATACTGAGACTTTCCATGCATAGAAAAGGATGAGACCAATCAAACTGATATAAAGGACAAATAATGTACAAAGTTGCCAGAGAGAACTGAGTCATTACTTTTAGAAGAGATTGAAGTATCATAGTTTTCCCCGATTCACAGGGGGATGCAGTGTGTATGGTGCCAATAACATATTACACATAGCAGATGTGATGGGCGTAGAAGAAAATAAACTCTTGAAATCAAAATGTTTCCTTTTTTTTTTTTACAAACATTTAGTACATTGTACTATATTACACCAACAAACATCCTTTTTCTGTGTGCAAAACAAGAAAAGTAGAATTTAATAGATACCTCCATGCCTCTTTACGTGGCACACAACAAGGTTACACAATTATTTATATATAACTTTATCTTTACTCAAAAGCTAAATTTTCTTGCAATTGGCAACCCCTGCACTGCCAGGGTTAAGAGCTTAAAGAAAGGATCTTAAAACCACTTACTTATCTTATTGCCTTATTATCTTATTTAAAGAAAAAATAGCTTTTCAGCATTGCGTATAAACAACAGAAAGTCTTTTTACTATGTATTTATAGCATACTATACAGTAGTACACTCACTTCTACAGCCTCCTCTCTGTTCCTGGCATTCTCTTCTCTAAGGTGCTCCATGCAGCAGTCAGTGGCAGACATAGCCAACAGTGCAGAACTGGCTGTTGGATCAGGAGGGTCCGGGGCCACTTTGCACCTCCCTATGTCCACTCTTGGCAGCAGTCATAGGTACTGATGTCACCCCCTCCTAATAGTCCTGCATTTTAGGTAAGATTGCCTAGGGCCCAAAACACTTAATTAAAGAAGTGCACGCTTGATGCCAGGGGAGCAAGGGGTAAAAAGTCTTGCAGTTTGTTTTATTTAGAATAAAGCCAAAGCTTGAGTAGAAAAGTCTGTCAGTATGCGTTAGAAAAAGGCCACCTTCTCTGTATGTGGAAGCAGTAGACTTTCTGCAGAGGTCCAACATGCCCCCTGCTGAGTTAGACCTATGCCTCCCGTATCAGCAAAGCTCATACTTACTTCTTATAGTAAAGCATCCCCTTGCTGAGTCAGACTTATATCTCTACAATAGCTCTGAGTCAACAAGGGTCCTGAAAGACCTCCACAAGGGTTCTCCAGTGTATGGAGTTTCCTGTCCCTTGCCAGCAAGCTGTAAAGGCGTTCCTTAATTTCTGCTTGGAAGCAGTGGTATCTCTGCAGTGGTCCAACTCAATCCTGCAAAGTAGGAGCTAAGGTTCCCCAATCAGCAGGGAGCATAGGTTTTGCTGTTGCAAGGGGAGTATAGGACCTCAGCAGAGAGACCACGCAAAGAGCACAGGTCCCTTACAGCATGCCTACAGAGGACAGGGTATTCCGCTTGGCCTGTTCCTGCTTTCTAAGGAAACCCCATTGTAAGACTTTGCACACCTTTTATTTTGATGCACCTGGAATGTATTTAGCTGATCTTAGCAGAAAGTAAGTAAGCTTTTAAGGAGTTGTTTATCATATGAAAACAGTTTTTTTCTTTAGTAAGCCAGCTGTTTCCAGGATTATTGCCAAACTATTATTGCTATTGGAGTCCCATTGGATGACTCAACCCAATGGACTTAAATGAATTCTTACTTTCACTTTTGCATGGACAAAAATAGGAATATATTACATTTACGCTCTGAAGATCTGTGCACACTTTTTAGATTTTCGGCCCATATTGACCTTTAGTACGCATCTTAGGTGAGCATTTGGTGCAACCTTTTTACCCATGAGGAAACCTTAAAATAACTTTTAAGGAAACCTTGCTAAAGCCATAGGAGGTCAATGAAAAAGTTCACCTTACTAAAGTGGTCAGGGAAAAAAATGCCCCCCCCCCCCTTTCAGATTTCTAAAAAGAGTTTTGGTGTCATGCTACTGACTCTGCCCAATGGCACTGGCCACAAATCTATGAGATCACATGAGAGGTCAATCAGCCAATGCTCAAGGAACCCCCAGCAAACTCTGGAGGAACCTTAGGGTTCTATGGATCCCTGGTTGTGAATGGCTGACCAAATGGACTGGGTGTTCACTGGAAAATGTAGCTATATTCCTGATGAGTCAAAGGTGGAGTCCTCCAAACAGCAGAGAGACCACTGCTTCTACACCTAGAGCACATGTCATTTGCAGCATGTTGACAGGGCATAGACTTTTCCACTTGGCCTGTGGCTGCTTTCCATCATGCTCACCATTTGTTTTCGTACCTGGAAGTTATTTAGCTGATAAAAGCTAAACTGAAAAAAAAATGATTATATTCATGTAAAATATTTGATTTATTATTTTCATGTTTTTTTCCTGTACATGCAAATATAAATATGTCGCTGACACGCTTTTTCAATTACTGTTATCCTAACTCTTTATAGACTGTACAGTGCCTTAAATATTATACCCCTTAGGAAGCCAATCTTGGGGAAACGCGTCGGGCATAACAAGACTATAGCTGTCCCATTTTCAATGTATTAGGAACTTTATGTCTAATACAAATATTCCAATCCTGTGAAAAGGGAACAGGGTGGGTGATAAAATCTGTGATTGTGTTATAATTATATATGAATTACTTGTATATCAATACGTAATAAACATTCCAAAAATCACACAAGCCTTAAACCTAAATTCTTTCTTTTTTTCTTCTTTAAACTAAAAGTTCATTTGGCTTTAAAACTTTTTTAGGACCTGGACATCATGTGGAAGATGTCAGAGAATAAACATTACTTAATCCAATACTGTTATGGCCATTGGAGTCCCACTGGATGACCCAGCCCACTAAACTCTCACTAAATATTTACTTTCACTTTTGGGGTGGACAGGCTTTTTCATATATTTCTACAAAAAAGCTCAAAACATCTGCTGGAGGCTTGGAGTGAAGAGCTGTCAGAGGAAACCAGAGGGGACCAAGACAAAATCTAATTTACCAGCCATTCAGGTAATTATGTGTCACCACTTTCATACAGAATTAAAAGCCAAGTAGGGAGATATCAGAAATTAAATGAAATTGCAACATTGTAACAACTTATGATAACTGTGATCAATGGGTAAAGAATTGTTCAAATTGTACATACAGCATCTGACTCATGCATGTGCAAAATAATAGCTTCATGATGGGCAAACTGTGCAGAGACTTTATGGAATTATAATAAATCTCTGACACCATTATACTGATCTTTACTACAGGGAACAGCAGAACGATAAACTTCCAATGTATACAGGAAAACAAGCAGAGATTGTGTGTACTTTTTAATATTGGCGTTAAGGTGTTGGTGTATATTAAACATTGTTTTATTTATTTGATTGTCTGATTGTTTATATTATTTTGTTATTGTTTTTCAAAAATGGTATTATTATTATTATTATTATGCTGTTTTTGTATTATTTGTGGTATTATTGCATTGTTTGTATTATTATTATATTGTTTCTATTATTATTTTATAATTTTCCTACAGTTTATCCTACAATCTCCACAGTACTGTACTGTGCTGTGTGTAGCGTTTTACCACATATTAGGGATGGGTGGGGTATTTTCATGAAGTTAATTGTGATTAAAAAAAATGTTTGCCAGTGGGGATGTTTTTTGAGTTTATCATGCTAGATTTATAAGTTTATGACAGAGATTCTGAGGAATTTCCACCAAAATTGCTGGAGATATCTGGGGGATCGTAGGGAGCATGCAAGGATGTAAGCTTTATGTACAGTCATATACACCTATCACTGTGCTGTGTATACTGAGCTCTATGTATAGAGATATACACCTATCACTGTGCTGTATATACTGAGCTCTATGTATAGAGATATACACCTATCACTGTGCTGT